>NC_080482.1:13345000-13447500 GCF_030265055.1 Doryrhamphus excisus | reverse complement strand
AGAACTTGTACTTGGAAAACATGCAGCAGAATCATCCAAAGCATGACCAATCATCATGAAGCCATTTTTCTACATAATTATTGGCAGGAACCAGCAGAGCGTCCGTCCAGGAAGAAGAGAAAGAAGAATAAATGTGAGACAAAAGACAAAGATGAACAGTAAGTTGATGACATCATCCAAACCAAACGTGGCTTTCTATGTCATAACGTCCATTTCATTTTCTGTAGACTGGTGTCACTGGGGAATGACGGTTCATCAAGAGAAGGTAAAAAGGAAGATCATTGCTGACTTGGATGTGAAAATCATGTAATGGAAAAAGAAAAACAAGGTGACTGAAGGTCACAGCCCAATGAAGCCATCATGAACATTTTGAAAGAATCGGTAACAGGCTGGACTTACTGCTGGCGATGCCACTAGGCGTAGAACTAGCATCTTAGGGCAGTATTAGCACCGCCTCCTAGCTTCCATTGTTTACGGTGATGTGTTTTTCAGGAGAAGCGGAGTCGGTGATGGAGGAGAAGGACAGCCTCGCTTTGCTGGAGGAGATCCTGGGTGGAATGTCGGTGCATGATGGCGACTTCTCGCAGGAATGGAGACAAGTGTTCGGAGACGAGGAAGAGGAAGTGGTGACGGACGCTGTGGCTCCTACGGAGATGGATGCCCAGTCCCTATTTTTACCATCTCAGCTTTTGGACCAGAACAACCTGCACCGCTCAGGTGATCCACCAAAAGAAACGCCAATCTCTCCAAGAGAACTCTCTTAAAGATCAAACTTCATTTGAATCATTTGCAGATCTGAGCGTTCCCCATCCTGGCACCACAGTGGCGGAACACTCCCAAGGAGCCAATCAGAAGACGGCAGTGAAAGGTAGGAACGTTAGCATAGCGCAGTGTCCTTTATCAATGTCAACATGTGTTGGTTTCTGCAGAGACAGGCGGGACTTCCAAAGACCTTTCGGCGTGGTTCAACTTGTTTGCAGACCTGGACCCCCTCGCCAACCCGGACGCAGTGGGCAAAAGTGATGCTGAGCACCAACTTCATAACGCTTAGCTTCTCTGGACAAGCAAAGAAAAGACTAAAAGGTACAAGCCGCCATTTATTCCAACAAGCTTCTCAATGGAGGATGACTCTGCTTTGCTTATCGCCCCCTGGTGTACAGCATGCGTTTTCATGCTATTTAACACCACTTTGCTCTACTGTACGCTGGCGTGCCCCCAAAAAATCAAACATATCAAAATGCTTATTTATTTAATGTAACATGTTTCCACCTCAGGGTATTTTTATACGGAGGAAGTGGTGATTATCAGCGTTCTGCTTTTTGCTACTGCCAACAATGAACAACTTCATTACCCTTTTAAGATGAAGCTGCATCTTTGTCACCCGTACAATTGATTATGTCCATTAAAAAATATTGAGAGTACTGTATTTCCTCAAATAGTGCTCCCCCACTCAAATAGATGCCTCACCTTCAGTCCATGCAAACAAATGTTCACCGCACCCCAAAGAATCCTGACTTTCTCCTCAGGGGAAATGAAACAATCATGTGTTCAGGGCTCGACGACAGCGATGTACCGATGGCCCGGGGCAAGTTAAAACAAAATTGGGGCAAGTAAATCCAATCGGTGATATTCCCGTCGGGCAAGTGCACTTTAGCATGCCATACTGCCAAGAGTTTTTTAAAAAGCGGTTCTTGTTGGGTGTTGGTAAAACACGGACTGCGTAATTCCGGTGGTAATTTGCAAACCAATCCTTGCAAATCTTGAAATGGATCAGAATCGTTTATTTAGACCGCGGTCTGCATTTTACCCACACCCGTTCTTGTTTGCGATCAACCAATCAGCGATGGTTTGACTAGGAAAACATCTATCATGGCGTCCCTGCCAACATGGTCTAATTCTTCAACAACTTGTGAAGGAAAACAGCAAAAAGTGATGAACCAGTGCCTCCTAAACAAGTATTTTATTAGCGGCAGCAAATCAAATGATGGCACAGGTGAGTGAATCACATTGCTGTGACAATTTGAAGTGGTCACAATGAAACACCACCGATTAGATCCAATACCAAGTGCTGATTTTGCACAAGCTACAAAATCTAGTGCTTCCATTTCTCTGTGGATTTTTCTCACCTTTGCTTTACAAATTTTGTTTGACCATTGAGCATTTTTTTCTGAATTAAAAACATTTTACTAGTACACAAATGTGTCTATTCAATAATGTTTCATTGTGGTGCACAACTTATAAAAGGCAAAGTGCCTAGAAGTCTCTTGACAATCCAGATTTCCATGCAACATCATGATCTATGGAGGAAAACAACCACAAGAAATGATCATCTTTATTTGAGATTCTCATGTGATGCCACAAAAATGAGATGATATCATTATGGCAGTCTTTTCATTTTACATGAGGCAAGCTCGGGCAAGTAGTTCTCACCTTAAGGATTCCCCATGGGCAAGTCATTTTTGTTTTTAATGTAGAGCCCTGATGTGTCGCTGTAGACGTGTGGCATCTGTAAAGCTGACGTTTAAGTTTGGCCAGCGGTATGGATTCTGTACCTATAATGTACCTCCTTGTCTGCCCTTAGATGTTGTTCAGTGTATAGCCCCTCCCCCAGTCACTGTAGGAGGAAATACAGTATGTTGCTTTTTGTACTGTATATGAAAGTTACATGATGTGATGTTGGCTGCATGTTGCATGCAGACTTCACCATTTAAGGATAAAAAGTGATGTAGGTTGAGCTGTGTGGAATCTTATTGTGTGTATTGCGTACCGACTACAGAGCCATGCATTCCATCATGGGCGTGCATGCACAGTAATACTTATTGTATCTTATTCAGCCACAAAATTTGGTACCCCCACATACTGTAGGTTACCGCTTCCAAAGTATACATACCATGGTATGAAAAAGTCACGGCTTCAAAACCACTCAAATTTGACATGACACCGTTTCTACCAGATGAGAGAAATTGGAGGTCCAGCACGGAGGCTCAACCGTTTATTCTCCGCTGAACAGCAACAACCACTTGCATCATCAGTTGCTAACAACAATCACATGACCCGGAAACAAAAGTGCCACCTGCCACCATGAAATAACATAACATTACAAGCTTTTTTTAAAATATTTTTTTATGTTATGACTTTCTTGAGCCACTTGAGTGATTGCATTTTTCTGTTTTTCCTTTTTTTTTAAACTAAGTAAATATGTATTATGGCTTGAGTTGCATGATTAGCCACAGTTGTAACTATCGCGCCCTCCTATAGAGGTAACGAGGCTACAACGCAAACAGGAAGGTCGCGGGGGGAGCAGATATCAGCTGTAAGAAAAAAAGAAAACACTGTCGAAAATGCTTGGTTGCCACACCACGGCAGTTTAATCACTCCAAACCAAACGTCGCATATCATCCCCTCCCAACCAACCTAACTAACTAACTAAACCTCCCACCGCCAACAAGACAACCATGAACCACCAAATTAATCCCGAATGTTCCCCGAAGAGTCAGTGCTTGTCCTCCAGACAGAGGTGAAAGCCGCAGTTCCACTAACGGACGCGCATCCACCCGTCAGTCCAATCCCTGGGTCCGGAACCTTGCCCAAAGTCCAACAGCTCAAGCCCAGAGGGAAAAGGAAATCCCATCAAGGTGCCGCCTGACAGAGTTGGTCCTCGTGGCTCAAACGCCGGCTCTCAGGATCCCCTCGGCGTGTGACGTCACTAACTTGCTCTTTCTCCAACCACCTGGAAGAGCTTCCTTAAATACACGCCCTCTGCAGGCGCGTCTTCTCACTGCAGTCGCTCTTTGCAGATGAGAAGGATGCGTGATAACAATGATGACGTACGTGTATATAACTCCTGTACCTGTTCCCCTGTACACAGATTATGACAGTAGTTTTTCTTACAGCTGAGTCTAATATAGGGACGCACTTATGGACCCCACTACCTCTGCTGATGGACTTCTGTGGCCATTACACAGTAAACTACATTTTAGTTATTTAGAAAGAATTCAGGTTTTTATTTTTAATAGATACAGTGAAGAAAATAAGTATTTGAACACCCTGCTATTTTGCTATTTCTCCCACTTAGAAATCATGGAGGGGTCTGAAATTTTCATCGTAGGTGCATGTCCACTGTGAGAGAGATAAACTAAAAAGAAAAATCCAGAAATCACAATGCATGATTTTTTAACAATTTATTTGTGTGATACAGCTGCAAATAAGTATTTGAACACCTGTGTATCATCTAGAATTCTGACCCTGAAAGACCTGTTAGTCTGCCCATTAGAAGTCCACCTGCACTCCATGTATCATCCTGAATCAGATGCACCTGTTTGAGGTCGTTAGCTGCATAAAGACACCTGTCCACCCCATACAATCAGTAAGACTTTAACTTGTAACATGGCGAAGACCAAAGAGCTGTCCAAAGACACCAGAGACAAAATTGTACACCTCCACAAGGCTGGAAAGGGCTACGGAGCAATTACCAAGCAGCTTGGTGAAAAAAGGTCCACTGTTGGAGCTATCATTAGAAAATGGAAGAAGCTAAACATGACGGTCAATCTCAATCGGAGTGGAGCCCCATGCAAGATATCACCTCGTGGGGTCTCAATGATTCTAAGAAAGGTGAGGAATCAGCCCAGAACTACACGACAGGACTTGGTCAATGACCTGAAAAGAGCTGGGACCACCGTTTCCAAGGTTACTGTAGGTAATACACTAAGACGTCATGATGTGAAATCATGCATGGCACGAAAGGTTCCCCTGCTTAAACCAGCACATGTCAAGGCCCGTCTTAAGTTTGCATATGACCATTTGGATGATACAGAGGAGTCATGGGAGAAAGTTTTATGGTCAGATGAGACCAAAATAGAACTTTTTGGTCATAATTCCAATAAGCGTGTTTGGAGGAAGAAGAATGAAGAGTACAATCCGAAGAACACCATCCCTACTGTGAAGCATGGGGGTGGTAGCATCATGCTTTGGGGGTGTTTTTCTGCACATGGGACAGGACGAGTGCACTGCATTAAAGAGAGGATGACTGGGGCCGTGTATTGTGAGATTTTGGGGAACAACCTCCTTCCCTCTGTCAGAGCATTGAAGATGGGTCGTGGCTGGGTCTTCCAACACGACAACGACCCGAAGCACACAGCCAGGAAAACCAAGGAGTGGCTCCGTAAGAAGCATATCAAGGTTCTAGCATGGCCCAGCCAGTCTCCAGACCTGAACCCAATCGAAAATCTTTGGAGGGAGCTCAAACTCCGTGTTTCTCAGCGACAGCCCAGAAACCTGACTGATCTAGAGAAGATCTGTGTGGAGGAGTGGGCCAAGATCCCTCCTGCAGTGTGTGCAAACCTGGTGAAAAACTACAGGAAACGTTTGACCTCTGTAATAGCAAACAAAGGCTACTGTACCAAATATTAACATTCATTTTCTCAGGTGTTCAAATACTTATTAGCAGCTGTATCACACAAATAAATTGTTAAAAAATCATGCATTGTGATTTCTGGATTTTTCTTTTTAGTTTATCTCTCTCACAGTGGACATGCACCTACGATGAAAATTTCAGACCCCTCCATGATTTCTAAGTGGGAGAAATAGCAAAATAGCAGGGTGTTCAAATACTTATTTTCTTCACTGTATGTTCCACTTTCGACTTTTTTTCCTGATTTCAATAAGAATATCGGAAAATAAGACACTTGAGAGCTGGAATTACAGTTCTCAGTCTGAAAAGGGTGGAGTGCTCCCTCCGGGTTGGGAATGAGGTTCTGCCCGAGGTGGAGGAGTTTAAGTATCTCGGGGTCTTGTTCACGAGTGAGGGCAAGTGGGAGCGTGACGTCGACAGACGGATCGGTGCAGCCTCGGCAGTAATGCGGTCGCTGTACCGGACCGTCGTGGTGAAAAGAGAGCTGAGCTGGAGGGCAAAGCTCTCAATTTACCGGTGGATCTATGTTCCCACCCTCACCTATGGTCATGAGCTTTGGGTCATGACCCAAAGAATGAGATGGCGGATACAGGCGGCTGAAATGAGTTTCCTCCGTAGGGTAGCTGGACTCACCCTAAGAGATAGGGTGAGGAGCTCAGCCATCCGGGAGGGGCTCAGAGTAGAGCCGCTTCTCCTTCACATCAAGAGGAGTCAGTTGAGGTGGCTCGGGCATCTAGTCCGGATGCCTCCCGAACCAATCCCTGGTGAGGTGTTCTGGGCATGCCCAGCTGGGAAAAGGCCCCGGGGCAGACCTAGGACACGCTGGAGGGATTATGTCTCACAGCTGGCCTGGGAACACCTTGGTGTCCTCCTGGTGGAGCTGGAGGAGGTGGCCGGGGACCGGGAAGTCTGGGCTTCCCTACTAAGACTGCTGCCCCACGACCCGGATAAGCGGAGGAAAATGGATGGAATTACAGTACATTGAAACTGTCAACTGTCATCTTACCGTCAGAATCTCATACCAGCACATACCAACCCCAACAGATGATATCGCTCGATATCACAATGGAGGGAACGTCACTGTCTCCATTGTGTAAATATTCCCAACAACCAGGGTGACGTAATTCATGGATAAAGGTACAGAGTGCCAGTAGATTAGGTACACAAATAAGAGGACTTTTTGAGTCACGTCAGTCACGACAGCCCCTCCCCTCTCGAGTGTATTTTTGTTTCACACACCAATGGTAACACCAAAATATTACGTACCCATGGAACCATGCTGTTTAATATAGTCAAATGGGGGCCAGGTGCGGCCATATTTGATATACACAGTACAGTAATCCCTTGTTTATCATGGTTAATTTGTTCCAGATGCTACGGTGATTGGTGAATGACCGTAATAAATGCATTATTTCTTCATTTATCTGTACTGTAAATCTGCAACAAAATGGAGGGCATAAAAGAAATACAAGAGTCAAATTGCAATGTTGAGTACTATAAATTTGTACATGTTGGTAGGGCTGCATTGAAAATGAAAGCCTCCCCCTGATAATTGCCCGCACTCCACCACAATATTATCAGATATTATGTTGGCTTGTCAGGCAAAGACTATTCTTCAGGGGAGGCAGACTAATCTGAATGTAAACACCACTCATGTGCATAAATGGATGCATACATACAGGTACGTAAGACACGTACTTATAGGTTATCACATGGTTTGTCTGGTATCAGGCCAGGTATCAGCGTGCCAGTATCAGCTTATACTGACACTTGGGGGCATGATACATGATACCTGGCCTGATACCAGACAAACCATGTGATGATCTTATCACATACTATATAATCATGAGCTTATTATCACGTACTATTTAATCAAAAGACCATTTTGTTTCCAGAAAATGTTCAGTTTATTACATGTATTATATCTAAACAGTGTAACACAACAATTGCAAAAATATTTCAACAATAATATTTTATCAACAGTCTTATCTTATCAATGTCTGACAATTAAAGTTCCATTAATCAAGTTTGGGTTTTTTGGTGACTGGAGAAGCACTAGGCACTAAGCACTCGTGTGCTGTTCTCTGATTGGTTGTTTCACGGGCACGATACCAGAGCAGCGCGTTCTGAGTGGACAGCTGATACTGGACATGGTTAAACTCTATATCAGGGGTGCTCACACTTTTTCAGCATGCGAGCTACTTTTAAAATGACCGAGTCAAAATGATCTACCCACTACAAAAATGCAAAACATCTATTTATTTTCAAATGTATTGAGGATTATTTGTACGTACAACGTATGTTGATGTACCTTACATAACCAAATGAGCCAATATTGCAAAACACACATAATTAACCATTTTTTGTAATTACAATGAGTTTACTTTGATGACTTGCACTGAATTGAATCAGCCAGGGATGCATAGTCCGGACAGTAGCTGCTGATAGCCAGGTTAGCCAGGCAAACGCACTTCGAAAAAGACATTGTGAAAAAAAAAGTCCACCTCCCATTCCGTATGGAAGTGATATGTTTTTGCCTTTTTACTTGGTCCAGCTCCTTCACTCATTTTAGTGACCATAAACTTTAGCGAGGGCTTAAAATCTGACGCAATTCGCCGACTAGCTTAGCACTTTGCATCGTTGTTTACGCATGAGCGGTGACCTAAAGGTCAAAATTCAGTTGTCATCTGACTGGTTGTCCTGTATGTCAATCAAGTAACGGGGATGGATGATAGGCTGACATCGTAAGTTCTGCTGCACTTAGAGACGTTGTTTGATTTGATTGGTCACCCGAAGGGCAACATTCAGTTGTCATCTGAATGGCTCCCCTGTATATCAATCAAGTGACGGCATTGATGCTCGGATGATATTTTTTTTAATGTCACGCCGCGATCGACCAGTACCACCTCCGCGATCGACCGGTAGATCGCGATCGACTTAATGAGCACCCCTGCTCTATATTTTATCAGTATCACTGCCCTGGGCTTTGACACAGTATCATTTCGGCCTTTTCCCGTATCATTCATGGGCGCTTTCTAGGGTACAGGGACAATTAATACTGTAGTATGTGATAGTATATAGTATGCATCTGGCTGTGTGGAAGATTTAGCACTTCAGCAACTACTGAAGAAAGGGATGTTTCCATGTTAGCACAAGGTATCCACGCAAGTTGCTAGCTTTTAGCATCTCTGTTTCATGAGCATCCTGCTCATGTTGAAATGGTTTCAAAGCCCAATAGCCAGCATGTTGTCAAAGGCCGGGTCAGAGGTTAGCAACTGGTAGCAGGCCCAATTCAGATATTCAATTGTTGGTGCAGTTTCAGAACATGACATTAATACTTGCTCTTTGGACGCTACCTGTCAGGTGACAAAGTGTGTGTGAGGGTTATGAAAGAGCGCAAAAAGTAAACAAATGTCACTTGTTTTGTCTTTATTGAAAAAAAACACAGGATGTACATACAGATGCACACTACACAGGGAAGTGAGTCACAGTTGCTTCATGCACACAATGAGCACATGAGCGACATCAGGATTTAAACAGTGTGTTTTGGAATGCATTGCATACGTTGGTCATTTGTGCTTGTGCTCGCCCAACCACTTCAATCCTCAGTGGTTCTTTGTGTGCACTTTGTTCTTTGCACACATTTTGATTGTTTGAAATTGCAAAGGGATCTAAATGTAAAAAAAAAAAAGCAAAAAAGGGGGAGAGGGTTTTAACATGCTTTATCCTGGGTTAGCAATTAGCATCTATGCTCCATACATGACACTTCCTACTCAGGCCCTTGGCTTTGGTACATTCTCATCCTATCGCTTTAAGAGGGTGTGTCGATTCTGACCTGTGGAATGTGTAGTAGCACCTGAAAGCTTCTTTTTTTTTAACTGGTTCCACGATGTGATGTCATTCTGCTGATTGGCTTTGTATCAAGCTTCTCTTCAAGAAGGGTGACGATCCAAACAAGAACATTCCACACCAACCTGAGTTGTTTTGTTCCGCAATTATGGAGTTGTCTCTCTCCCTCTCTCCCTCTCTCCCCCTACCCCGCCTTCAGTCTTTTGGTCTCTCGCTAAGGAACTACTGATCGTCGTGATCGTGCAGGAAGGCAAATAGTGGCTGCAACACAAACACGACTTGATGTAGACTGAAGCCATCCCATAATATAAAAGTTAGTGGGCTGCGCTATAGGAAGTGTTAATAAGCTGATTGGATGTTCCTGCTGACAAACTTTGAAAGCCAATGAAAACAAAGCAAAAGCTATTTGTGGTAATGAGTCGGGGTTGGGGGTGGGGGAGGGGCTCGGTCCGGTCCAGGAAGTAGAGGCTCTTCCTAGCAGGATACCATTGAGCTGGAGCTTGGGCATCCCCTGCTGGCTAAACTTAAGACTTAAGAACGGAGTGCAAGCTTTTTTTGTGTTTTTTTTTCTTCTTAGAAGCACCTTGCTCTTAAATACCTGAGGACAAACTGGTGAGGACAAGTTGCGGAGAGCCGTCCTTTCCTGTCTCGGCTTCCGGCCCGTGCGTGACGGCGTCAGAGGGTGGAGGGGTGGTGGGAGTCGCCTGTGCTTCATTGCCGTGGAGACCGGTGCCGACGGAAGCACAGGACACCGGGGAGAAGAGGGAGGAGCAGAGCAGCTTGACGGGGCAGAAGGCGGAGCCTTGCGGGATGAAGTTGACTTTGTTTTTGTCGGGACATGAGAAGAGGGGGAAGCCTTTGGATTGGCCCGACCTGGGAAGAACGCACAGTGTCAGCTGCTGCAATATTTGAGGTCCACCTGCACAATCCGATCACGTTCCACCTTTCCAAAGATAAAAACTTGCTTATTAACAGTACTTGAGACCTCAAACCATTGTCTTTTTTTCATTTCTAATGACGTTAGGACATTTGTTTTTATCACTACTGCAGCAGTGCTAACTTTATGTAACACACATTATACAGACAAGTGGATAATGCCCAGTTGGACACATTGTGGTCATCTACCATCATGAATTTCTTTCGGTGAGATTTCATGGTACTGTGCAAGTGTACCCGATAGTGTCTTCCATAACAACAACAGCAAAGATGCATCGAAACATGTGAAATGTGAGTAATACTAAACGTCTTTGAAATATTACTTACACCATCTCCTCAAACACTTTGACCTTCTCGCAGCCCTCTGGCGGCTCTCGTTTGAACATGTAGCTGTTGTTGGGTTTGGGCGAGGTGGCAAACTTTGGGAGAGGAGAACTACACACGCCGTCTGCAAACACACCACATTAAAGTACATTATACAACCATACACAGTAATAAAAATACAGTACAGATACAAATACATAAATACTGTATAAAATACAGTAAATTATGCTAACTAGATTGAAGAAGAATATAGTAAAAATAACTGGCATTGTAGTGCAACAGCAGATCGTGGAACATATAGTGGAATAAAGCACAATAAGTAAAATGTCATAGAATAACAAATTCTAGTAGCTAGAGTACAGTAAACAATGTTAAAATACAGTAGATTATAGTAGACATTATATAGTAAAAATAAATGTCAAATATCAACATATTGCCACCCCTATGTGAGTAATGCTCTCTCACCTTGCCCCCCCCATGAAAACTTTCTGCTTCCACCACCCTATATGATAGTCATACATGAACAATAAAAATATATGAAAAGCCATTTTAAAAGTACAATAGGTACAATAGGTAGAATCCAGTGACATTAATGGTAAGAAAGTAAGAGTAAGATATACCATGGTATAAAAAAGTCAGTTTGAGAACGTCTGAAATAGTCCATCATACCGTCCTACAGTATGAAGGAGAAGAACGTGGAGGTCCAGCGTGGAAATACTTTCAATACTTAATTATATTCATTCATTCATTTTCTACCGCTTTTTCCTCATGAGGGTTGCAGGGGGTGCTGGAGCCTATCCCAGCTGTCTTCGGGTGAGAGGCGGGGTACACCCTGGACTGGTCGCCAGCCAATCACAGGGCACATATACAAACAACCATTCACACTCACACCTATGGACAATTTGGAGTCACCAATTAACCTAGCATGTTTTTGGAATGTGGGAGGAAACCGGAGTACCCGGAGAAAACCCACGCATGCACGGGGAGAACATGCAAACTCCACACAGAGATGGCAGAGGGTGGAATCGAACCCTGGTCCTCCTAGCTGTCGCTGTGTGTCGGTACTTAATTATATTGTATGTAATAATGTATAATATATACAAATATAAGACAAATTCTTCTTTTCAATACAAATATTCCAAAATAACATTTTCGAGCTGTAATTGTGATATTGATGCCTAAGGTTATCATACCAGCCCATACAGTGGAATAAATCAAGCAACAGTAAGAGGAAAACAGTAAACAGTAAACCATAGTAGATTACAGTAGAGGCCAGATAAAGACTTCTTACCTCATCTTACTTCTTACCTCAAATCATCCAAAGGTAAGTTCTTACCTTTGTCCACTTCCTCCGTGGAGGAGGGGCTCCCATCAGGGGAGTGCAGGTGTTCGGGGCTGAGTGGGTGGGGCGACGGGCTGGATTCGCCGCTGGAGGGGGCCTGTGTGTCGGTGTCGCGTGTCTCCCCGCTGTTGCTATAGCGATGGACGGGGAAGGGGGCGCGCCGTCCGTCAAGGGCATCTGTGGCCTGTCAGGAAGATTGACTGGTTAAGGCAACAAGTCACATGTGGTACAGTACGTCCATATTTGCAGGGATTGGAACAAATGGGGAGAAAAACAACCATAAAAGGTTTACTTTTCATCCTTCAAGCTTATTAATATGCCTCTCACAAGTACGACAATGAACATGTACACGTTAACAATGAAATGGGCATACAGTGTATAGTTTACTTCAGTGTTTTTCAACCTTTTTTGAGCCACGGGACGTTTTTTTACATTGTAAAAATCTTGTGGCACACCACTAACCAAAAATGTTACAAAATGTCACCACGACCTCACACGTGCATCAATAAGTCTATCGGAGGAACAAGGTAGGTGTTGCCACACGGACCAATATTACATTGCTCTGCCAGTCTTTACACCACAGACACTCCACAGTAGCCACGTTTTTACATCACCACTTTTTCTCTTTCCGAATGGCCTTTCGGGAAACAATGGTATCCATGGAAAGGAATATTCCAATCTCTTGTCTACATGCGCCCTGAAAATCAACCAGAATAGTCAATAGGGCATGCCCAGTAAAACGTAAACATCAACATCACATGATACCAACTTCCGCAAGTTATTCTTTCACTTGTTGGAATAACTCCGTATTGCCAGTTTTTCGTCTGTCCAGTCTTGAAATTTAGTTTGAATCAAAAACAAACTTTGCTTAGTCCAGTGCCGATTGCTGGCCTCCATTTTTAAAAGTCAAGAACGTCTGGATCTGCGTGTTACGTCATATCTGAGCATGCGCTGAAAGAACGCACCCGGGATCAATTTAAACAGGAAAAGATCAAATTCAATCTTGCTAATATTTTATAATTAAACTCAGGACATGTTTTATATAGATATATATTTTCTTTTTTAATAAAACTGCACTTGTGAATAAAGTATAAAAGTGTTTAGATTCTGTTTCACAGATGGCGCTAATGCACACAAAAGCTGCTTGCCAACCGCCAATAAACAACAGAAGAAGAAAAACACCACGAAGAAGAAGGCACCCTGACAACTTTCCGTTTGAGCGGGTACAAGATACCTCAATCGGATTGGTTAAAGGAATATTCCATCCCTGTTCAATTCTTTCCGTTTGAGCAAATAAACCAAATGCAATTGGAATATTTGGGTCCATGTATACTATTGACATAAAGGATATTGACATAATATTTGCAAATGATGATTAATAAATGTTAATTATAAAAAGTGATATTGGATAATTTCTCACGGCACACCTGACGGTTTCTCAAGGTACACTAGTGTGCCGTGGCACAGTGGTTGAAAATCACTGGTTTACTTGACGCATATTCCTGCTGGAAAATGTTAAGAGACAGCACCCTCTGCTGGATTCACTATTTTTTTGTGTTTACAGCATTTGTAAGTAGGGAAAGATCGAAGAGGCTCGAGAAAGCGACACGGCAACGAAAGAGAAGGAAAACAACATAGTGTGGCTCAACAGCAAGTTGAACACCATGATGTTAACTTACATACCACAACAGCAGCCCCCTACTGATTCGCCGTCGCACGGCAACAATGAAATCCCAGCATGCAAGAAACCACCGGCTGCTGCTGCTGTGGCTGACGGATAAAACAACTCAGCGGTAATGTTGCGTACACACCTTTCAAAATTGCCACCCATTTATCACCATTTCAACCTGTTTAGGTTGGGAGGTCCACCGAGTAAATATCTCCCACACAAACGTTCCTTTTGATTCATCTTATACTGTATACCCACCAAGGCACGCAGTCATCATCTTGGCTTGTTTACGTTTATCATTTATATAGCTATAAATTATTTTCTTATCCTTGGAAGAACCTATACCGATATATTAAAAAAATATCATCCAACCCAATTTTTTTTGTGTCTCTGTTTATCTTTGTATCTTTAATGGTTGGTAAACTCAATGCTAACCAGTAGTAGGTCTATAATGGATGCTACATATGCTAAACTGATTTAAACAGAAATATGAATGAATTGTGTCATGATTTTTATTGCCATATTGTACTGAAATGTGAATTAATGTGCATTAGCGGTAAGCTGTTTTTTTGGACTTTACAGATAAGTGCTTTTTTTGCTGTTGTTTTTTTTTTTTGCACAGCTTGGTTTGGAACCCAAAACGAACTGGATTGCATTCCTTTATAACAAATCACAAGCTGGTTGGACTGTTATTTTTCTTCATTATCACATACTACAGTATTAATTGGCCCTGTACCCTAGAAACTGCCCATGAATGATACGGGAAAAGGCCGAAATGATACTGTGTCAAAGCCCAGGGCAGTGATACTGATAAAATACAGAGTTTAACCATGTCCAGTATCAGCCCCCGTAGCTGTCCACTCAGAGCGCGCTGCTCTGGTATCGTGCCCGTGAAACAACCAATCAGAGAACAGCGCACGAGCATGAACACATAGCGTTTGTTTTGCTGCCGTCTGTGCTCTGTCAACATGTCAGCGGTTGACACTCCCGGCGAAAGACAAATAGGGAAAATAGCAAACAGAATATTAGAAATGGAACGTTTTATCACCATTAATGAGGACACTCTTGAAATGATCGAAAAAACTAAAAATGCAAATACAAGTCGGAAAAACAAGGGCGACCTCAAGCTTTTTTCTGAATGGCTCATCAAGTGCAAGAACGAACGAAGACTGGTAGAAAGTATCCCCCCACCTGAGTTGGACAAATACGTGTCTATGTTTAGTTTATCAATCAGAAAAGAAAATGGGGATGAATACGAGCCTGATTCTCTCAAATCAAAATTCAACTCTCTGGCACGTTACATGATGGAAAAACGAAAGCTAAACTTCCATGAAGGCGAACAGTTCAGACACAGCCGTGACGTGTTATTGTTGAAATATTTTTGCAATTATTGTGTTGACACTGTTTAGATATAATAATGTAATAAACTGAACATTTTCTGGAAACAAAATGGTCTTTTGATTAAATAGTACGTGATAATAAGCTCATGATTAAATAGTATGTGATAATAAGATCATCACATGGTTTGTCTGGTATCAGGCCCAGTATCATGCCACCGACAAACCATGTGATAACCTATAATTATCAATGGATTAAGGATCTCTTCCCAAGAGGACACCCCTGAACTGAACTGAATAATGAACTTGGACTGAGAACTCACACCTTATCAAAGTATTATTTTGTTTCCTCCCCCCCAATTATACCCAAAATTTAAGTAAAAGGTGTGATTTTATGTTTAATAAATCATTTTTACAAAGATGTAATGAATTGGCCATTCATTATTTAGTGAAATGTTTTATGTTTTCTTGTGAATTAATAATTGCTCTTTAACCTAGCAAAAGTCTTTTTTCCTGATAACTCCATTCATCTATTTTTTTCAGTAGAATACTCCATTACTAAAATATTTGATAGCTGTAGCCTTATTATAATTTATAGCAGAGAAAAGAAATCTGCTATTATCTGCTATATAATTTGTGACTATGCAGAAATAGACAAGGATCTACTGCACTAACTAGTAGTACTTTCTAGTAGTAGAATGTAGAAATAAGCATGCTACCTGTATACCATGCTCCCAGTCCTCTCTGATGAAGACATTCTCCAGCTCGTGGTTGATGCCCTCCACACTGCTTGGTACTCGACATATCAGCGTCTTTGGCAGCGGGATTGTTGTCAGTGTGGATGAAGAGCCTTTGTGCTGCGACAACATATACAAGTCACTATATAGTATGCTATAGTAATAATAGTCTTACACACACACACACACACACGCATAGAGTTTCGCAGTCAACAGTCATAACAAACACAGCAGTATCAAATTGTGGCCTATCCGGTTTCAGGAGCTATTTCATGGGTGGAGGCTTTCAGCTTAAATAGAAATTACTCAGTCAGATTCAATGTCAGAGCACAAAAACATTCCATATTATTACCCATCATTATCATACAACTCTCACGGCAGATCACCACTTTCATACTGCAACCCGCTGTTAGCCAATCACAACACACACACTGGACACATGTCTGCACTTGTCCACACACACACAGAGGATACATGTCTGGACATGTGCACGTACATGTGTACACACACACACACACACACAGCATATAGGAACTTCAACATGCCCACTTTTACATTCTTAAATATTTTTAAAGAGGAACTGCACGTTTTGGAATTTTGCCCATCATTGCATTATAATACGAGAAAACGGGTTAATTTGAGCTAGCTTACAATGCTGTCATCGGGATTTTGACTATGGAGCCCTGTAAAAAAAAAAAACTCTAACAACGTTGCATTGTTTGATATACATGCTGTGATAATGCATTAACACGTACACTGATGATAATATGTAATAGTTGCAGTACCTTGCCCTATTTTGAAGACTTATTTTGGAGGTGCATTGATACACTTATGCTAGTTCTGTCAAAAACAACAGCAGTGACTTATGAGACTTATGATCTCCGCTCTCAATGGGATGGCTGTGTGTTCCAACACAAGACGTGTGCTCTAGTCCTCAGGTAAAAAATGTTGCCTGTCTTTGTAGCAAAATCGAGCAATAGCTATCCACTCTTCCGTCCATGAATGACGCAGAGACTAGCGGCTAGCAAGGTGTGATGTTGGTTAGCTAGTATCAATACGCTGAGGAAATAAGTTTTGTTTTAAATCATCAAAATTGGGGGCAGGATACGGCAACTATTGCATGTTAATGCATGATCACAGCATGGATATCAAACCATGCAATGTTGTTAGGTTATTTTTAGAGGGCTTCATAGTCATAATAGATGTGTCCTAGTGATAGTATTGTTAGCCAGCTCATATTAACTCGTGTTATAATTCACAGAAAAGGAAAAGAAATGTGTTCATGTTGCACATGAGGATTGTGCATTATGGGCAAAATGTAAAAAAAGTGCAGTTACCCTTTAAAATTAACATTTTGGTTTCACCAAAGAGATTCATTGATTCAGAGATTCAGATTTTCCTGATTTGGACATTTGGACAACAGACATTTTTCACAAAATAAGGCCCACCTTATAAAATATACATAGAGTATATACACAATGATGAGTATTTAGAGCATATGATGACTTACTTGAATAAAGTTATTGGAAGTTGGGTTGGGCAATATGCTAAGGCTCACCTCAGCCTGGGATGGGATGTATCATGATATGACGATATAAAATTTCAAGTGTAAAGTGTAATGAGGTAGTACTAACAGCTTATATGTTACAAAGACAGTAACTGACCTGTGCGCTACACTGGGTGCTGTGTGGTGTGTTTTGTGCTGCACAAGTGGCGTCGCGTTCTTTGCTCTGCCGACTGACTTGTTTGCTGCGCTGAAGCTGCAGTCTCAACTTGGCGATCTGCTGGAAGTAAAAAAAAGATGAGAAGTTGGGTTTATAATATATTAACAAAATATGGGTGCAATAACAGTGCTGTCATCAAAACACTGTTGTCATAATAGGCACAATAATAACAACAAGGGCTACTCTTGCTACAGTAACCCACACCAAGCTAAAACAAATGAACCCCCGATGTCCCTTCCTGTCCGCCCGCCTACAAAACAGATTTATAGCAACACAGAAGCTTCTATAAGAAGTTGTATTTATGGCTTGAATGGCTTATGTACTGTAATCATGTCTACTATACTGGGTAAGTGTAAAGACTTCTACAGGGCTCTGCTGTAATTATACTTAAATATGTGATTATAATAAGGAATCCTACTTTGTTGAAATTCACTGATCATGGTCCAGTCTGTAACCAATTAACCACAATGAACGAGGGATTACTATGTAAAGCACCTGCTCTGCCAAATAATCAGATCCCTCCCTTGTCGATAGTCTTGTTCAAAAATGAATTCTAGTCAACGGACCGTTGGAGGGTCCAACATGGAGCAGGTGTAAAAAGAGATGGCAGAAGAAAGTTCATCTGTGGTTCTAAACAAAGTTCTTTGCCCTTTCAGTTTTTGTTTCACTCACTTTTTGCAAATGTGTTGAGGTGAATTAAGCAAACTTGATCATTGCATTCCCCAAACAACCACCATCACAGATACATTGCAGTCCTGTGGGGAAACACTACTGAATCATTCATCTCATCTGATGATAAACTGAGTTAACTCTAGGTGGTGGGGGGTGGGGGGGGTAAAAACAGGATGGCCTTTATGGGCCTGAGAGACACATTTGTACAATGCAGACAAAGGTGTGGTCTTCACTGCTGCCACAACAAAGAGCTTCTCTTCTCAGAGGACGCCGTCCTCCCACACTTTGAATGCAGAGCACCACGTTCCCAAAATGCTGGCAGACTTCTGTGTCATCCCAAAGGATGAGGAAAAGGAGACGTGAATCCCTGGAACTGCTAGCTTGCAAGTGGTCCTAAGTTTGTTGAGACTTTGAAATGTGTTATTTAGGGCTGCCAAAAAATTTGAGATCAATTCACATTAACATAAATGAGGATTTTTGTGGGGTTGATTTTTCTGCCATTCTACTCGAGGACTCGCAATGTGCTGCCATCCCCTAGTGAGCCTCACCGACAAGGACAAGGTAGCTCCACTGTACTGGCCATCAAGGCTCACTGGCTCATTATCTCACAGCAGACGTGAATGCATACATTTGGGCTGCAGGGGTTCAGAAGGGAGAGGACAGGACAGGAAGGTTGGGGGTCCGATCCTCACTCCCGCCACTTAGTCACTGTTGTTATGTCCCTTGGTAAGACATTTCACCCAACTTGGCCACACTGGTGCATGAATGTGAATAAATGTTTGGTGGGAGAGAAGCCATAGGCGAGAATATCAGGTTTCCATTGGTTTACCCCAGTGCAGCTGTGCCTACAGACGTACATTACCACCTTCAGTGGGTGACTGGTGGGTTCACTTCACTATGAAGAGCTTTGGTTACCTTGAAAAGCACTCATCTATTATTTTTTTTTTAATCATAAATTGACTTTACTTTTTACTTGTCTTTATTGTGTACATGAATGTATGTATTGTGGAGTGAGTGAGAATGGCGTCCATTTGACATGGATTACAGCGCAATCTATGTTTTATGTGTTACGTTTCAGAGGCAGTCCACCCGTACCAAATGCAGAGGGCCCCTTAAAACACAGCAATGAAGAGATACAATGGTGAAGTCAAGTCACAGGGAAGGAAGAGAAGGATGTTAAATTTAGACTGTGGTGGACATCTAATAGCTCCAATTGGTTCACCCGGCGCATATGTAGGTTGACACCCATATGTAGGTTGACACCAGACCAAAAGACTCAAAAATGACAAAAACACATGTTGGAAGCAGCTGTGTGAGTGTTAGTTTCATTGGAAAGTTGTGTGTGTGTGTGTGTGTGTGTGTTTCTACCTCCTTGAGATGGTCAGCACTGCCCCAGGAGGCGGACCTCTGGTGTGGACTTCCCTGTTCCACTCCCTCATCCATCCAGAGACCTGGAGTCTGAGAAAGAAAACATCCCATCATGTTTCCCCTAATTATCAACACATGATCCACATCACGTCCAGGTACTAAACACAAAGCTTCAGGCACAGATGACAATGTTGTCAAAAGTACTCCCATATATGCAAGTTTTGAAAAGTGACGAGTGACAGCGTTGAACATTGGCAACAAGAAAATGTAATAAACACAGAAAATGGTGCATTATAAGGAAAAAAGTGTTGTGATTTTCGTTTTTTGATTACTCATTTAAATAACTGCTTATTCTATCTGTTAATTCATCCACAGAATAATTGAGTACCCAAATCAATCAATAACAGCATTACTTTTCTGAAACTGTGGTGTGAGAGAAACAAGCAGCATATGTGCAAAAAGTGCAGCTGCAAATCTGGAATCAATGAAGATGACAAAAACAAATGAGAAAATAGAGACGCTCCCTAAAGGAGAAAAAGACTTGAAGTCATAACATGTTTTATTGTTTCCATTAGTGGGCAGAGTTGGGATAAATACATCAGTGGCAAAAAACGACACTGGCTAAAATGCACTAGGCGGGACGACTGGCTCAAGGCACCAAACCTTTTACGTCTTTTTAACAGCAGTTTTCATTTTTGAGTACAGTTCATAGAAAATGTATCACTAGTCATTTAAAGGAGCCGTATTATGTAAAAGTAATGTGACATTGTGTCCAAGAGTAACTACGTTTTAGAATAAATAAATAAAGAAAAAGAAAAAGGCAGGCTTCTGTATACATCACAAAATAGGCAGGGCTCATTTATCAAGTCAGCCAGTCGCTGACACTGTAGCTCACATACTGTAGGTATGCTGGTGTTGCTCACGTTTGTGTCCTTAATGTTATGTTGCTGTATGTGATACACTGCATCCATTATGTCGGACAAGTCCAAAGCTATATGTAAAATGTGGATAAAGTACACGTCAGCGCTTCTTGGAGACTCAACTCCTGCTGGAGATAGGCAAAAACATGGGCAAACACAAAAGTTCTTGTCATCAAGGCTAGATTTTGGACAACCTGCTATTATGGAACCTCTATGATGATGTCTTAAAATTGATAAAAACTAATTCAACCCCGGCCATTTTTTTAAACAGACATTCCTCCCAGTACCGGCCTGATGTGAAACGGGTGAGGGGTACAATAAGCTTTGCTTATCCCTGATACTTTGTGGACATATGGAATTGTACTATGTGGTACACATTCACAGACAGTCCCGTTATAATGTGTTTGCTAACAGTTGGCGGCAAATGTACAGTATTTGTGGGGGGCCACCACAAATAGATGAATGTCTGGGAAACACTGCTCGGTATGCAGATCAACAGATCTGCAAATGACAGGCTGGTCTAGTGTATTATCAAGATACCTAGCAAATAGGGGCACACTGTGAAGAGTACAATATTAGGCTTGTAGAAGATTAACAGGACTTGTGAGAGAGCATAAAAGGCAGCAGTGTCTCACACAGCATATCTGATGCCGCTGCAGCACAAACAAGGAAATGGCAGAATTATGCAAATGTATGCAAAAGCAGAAAGGGTCTTTTTCCACGAGGGTTGTCAAGGAGCACATACTTCCCCTTCTTCATTATGCGAATCAACAGCGCCTCGGCTCTCCAAACATCAGACTTGTCCTGTAAGTGCAACCCCGTGCAAAATGTCAGCGTGTTCACAAGGCTCCCTACACATCTGACCCTGCGCTCAACACAAAACGCTTTATGATTCCCCAAACTGCCGCACAAGCCTCTCCCTATGGCTTATGGAATACCAAGGCGGGGAATAATGAGGAACGCCCGCCATGTCGTTGCACTAAGTCGCAGCAGCAGAACAGGCGGCTAATTAAAAGCGGTGGAGCTACGGTGCCCTCCTAAAAAGGAGCACTATAGGAGAGAGAGCGGGCAGATGTTCTGCTTTGTGCTGCTGGACGTGACATTAGAAAAAGGCTGAAACAGATTGAATACAGATTAAATGTCAGATGTTCCGTGACGTCAAACTGCTGAATGAAGCTTCAAATCACACACAAAAAAAGTTCTTTTTGTGGGGAAAAGGTCTGCAATTTCTACTATAATTCATAATTCAACCATTAACAATTCAACTTGTTAGCAAAGATAACTACTATAAATACTAATTACATTTAATAAAGATGTTATGGTGGCCACAGCTTGACCTTGGAACAGCTCAGGTCTATTCACATTGTTCCCCGTTCTCATCGGGGAAAAAAAACAAGTTTGACCGGCATCCTAGAATAGATACGATGTGTAAGTAATAGCGGTGTCGCAAATTGATAAATGAGAATGGACCCACGAGATGAGTTGAGATTTGAACAATGAAAAAATATGACAGAACAAACGTTATTTAACTGGGTCACAAAACCATGCAGGTACAGTTTGAAATGTTTATAGTGTGACAAATTGACACGAAACAATATTGTTGTCAACATTTTTTTAAACCAAATAAACCACTGTTATAATACATAATCCTAGTAATAAAAAGTACATAATAATAATAATAAATGTATTTTGTTTGCGTTTTATGTTTTTTCCACTTTCCTGACCTATAAATGTAGTTAGAATGTTGTATTGATATGTTAAACGATGCCAAACTTTCAGATAATGTGGTTTGCATATTTGGATGTGAGCCCTGAAAGAAGTTTGTGATGGCTCAAGACGCTCAATTTCCAAAAGGTGTGGTAAAACTGCCCTTTGGCGATGTCACAGAGGGGCCTGACTTATTTATGTGTTTCATAGTTAGCACTCTGGGAGCATGACCAATTACAGTGGAGTGGGCTTGTCCAGAGGCGGGCCATGGGTGGAATAAATGAAAACAGACTGTTTTGGCAAAGCACAAATCAAAGGAAATACAGCAGGAATGGGTGCAGATTCTAAAGAATTCTCTGTGCGGATTATTGTGTGTAGCTGCTCTATAGAACACCACAACTCAATACAAAGGGTCAATAAATTAGCATAATAGATCCCCTTCAATACGTCTTATGTAATACGTGACATCCATTTTCTCAAAGACAAATCTTATGATCTGTTATCTTTTTTATCATCTATTCCTGCAATGAGTCACACTTTAGACAACCATGCATATTCTGCCAGTGAGGTGTGCTGCCAGTCCCCTACTCTCCCTTTAAGGATTAAGAAGGAGTAAAAAAAATAATAATAATAATGAAAAAAAATTAAAAAAAAGTTGTCTGTAGAAGTTAGTTGCCACCTAATGTCGTTGCCATTTTGAACTGTTACGTCGTACATGTATGCTGCATCATACAGTATGCTTTAATATCACTACTATAAATAAGAGGAGAGTGACTTTTGTCTGATGTAATCTAACTGTATACAACATGCTGAATGCATAAGCAGGAACTGAACCGGCTACCTTTGGGTTGGGAAGCACGTACTTTATCAACCAAACCATGCCATCGCTGTCCAAGTGATTCAGTAATGGAAAATTTTAAGTGAACCAGCACAGGGTGTCATTTAAATTGACCATTCTAATTCATTTCTAATGGTAAAATTTTCACAAAAAATATGAATGTGGGAATATTTTGAAAAGCCTGAATAGGTAGCAAACTGAACATTTTGATGTTGGATTTGTTTGAATTGGTTAAGAAATGGAGGAGTAGTTAGTGGACAAAAAATGAGGCGGAAGAAGAAGAAGTAGGAAAAATCCATCAGTGTGGATTTTCGTGAAATATTAAATAGGAACATCTTTGGAAGAATGTCCTTACCCTACAACATACAAAAATAACTGTATACAGGTGAAGACTGGAAAGGTGAAGACAGAGTAAACAAATAGTAAAAAAAAAAAACACAAGTACTCTTTCATTGTGTGTAAAAGTTCAATAAATAAAATTAAACTAAATTACCATGAAGGTGACAGACGGCGCCTGTGTGTAGTCAAACTAGTCTTGCTGTCAGTCTAAGACAAACGGTGAGCGACAACACCCACTTTTATTTACTCAGGATGCTGTGGTCGTGTCACACTCTGGCTTTGTTGCACTCGTGTGCTCCTTTCCACTCGTGCGCCAGGTGTCGTGCCTGATAGAGCAGTGATGTGCAGATAAAAAAAAGGCGCACTCTGGCTTCCTGTGATGAATCCCACCCAAAGAGCGACATGCAGGCAACATCCTGAAGAATCCAGCTCTGTTCCAGAGCAGGAAATAATCATAAGTGTGCTTCAATGGAGTCGCAGAGGAATTTGTGGCCGGGTTGTTTAGATTGCACGCCAAGACATGCACGTCGCTATCGTTTGTTGACGTCGAGAAGGTGGATTCTTTCTCTCTGTCGTGTCTAAAAGTATCAAAGCATGTCCACAAAAAATGATCAATATCAAAAAGAGGGTATTTTTTGGTGTGTGGTCCTGATTTAAATGACATCCTGTGCATTCAATGTAAGCAACAAGGAGCAGACTTGAAAGTGCTGACGCACCAAAGTAAAATCCACAAGTTGACAAAGTCGACTTTTTTTTCTGGCAGCCTTTCCATTTGAGGAATGTGCAGGGCGCTTGTTTGGGGTTGTATTCATATCATTTCCTCGCCAGGGGAGCTGCAGAGTGTGTTCGTCGTCCACGCCGCTGTTGGAGTGTGATGGTTTCATAGAAACGCCAAGCTGTTTGATCAGAGCGCCTTTGTGGGCTTCTAATCTTCATGAAGACGTCTGTGTGTTAGGTCCAAGGCCGGAACATGCATTAGCATATCTATGGGCCCTCTGCTGCTCCGTGCTTACACAAAGGGAAGGCGTTCCATGCGGCCACGAGGGCCAGGTGGCAAGCAGTGGGATTTGTCCTGGTATAGTCCTGGTGCTCATAGGGGACAGGTGCAAACGACTTCACCTCCAGGCTGGGCTTCATTACAGCTCAAAAGGGAGAAGTTATCTCAGACTTGTGCAATGCAAAACAACCACAACAAAAAGTACAAGGGATTGTTTTGTGTGTAGCCGGGCCCAAGCAGGAAGAGGTCTTTGACCATCCCTTGGGGGAAGTTTTTGCATTTATTTGCTCAAGGATTGTCAAGTGCCCCAGTACTCTCGCCACAGCATTACTACACTGCAGAAGTGTCATACACTTCACTTTCCAACTGGCTGACACGCAAATGTCTGGACTCGAGCTTCAATCGGCGCTTTTACATAACCGGTAGTTAAGGTTACATTTTCAACATAATGGCCTGGTAAACCTAAACCTGGTAATTCTTTTGTGTTCTTCAAAAAGACAAGTCCCGTTCACACAAAAGTAACGGAAAACACTAATATGCTTGCCAGGCCAGGAGTTGGTGATGTCACTTAGTTAGGAAACTTAACACACACATGCTGTGTCCCAGTTGGCGCACTTCCATTCTGTGGAAGTGTACTACCTGGATACAGTCACACCCTGTCGGGTCATCCAGGTAGATGTGTCTGATGTAAGACCCCTGCACAATAAGGCGTATCTTAGTACTGTTCACAAAGATGCATGGCAAAATGCAGTGCAGTCAGTACCAGGAGGTTACACTCTGTAAAACTGTAACTGAGTGTGCAGTGCTGAACTCTTACCACCCTCAGTAGTTGCCATCTTGGCTATGTAGTGGAAAGGGCGGGACTACCCAAAAAGGGTGTAATCTCTACCTCATTTCAATCACGAGGTACAAGAGAGAAAAGTCATAAAAAAAATGACTGAAGTGGTGAGAAAAAGCTGGCAGATATTTTATGGAGTAATACAAATTATGTGGACTCTGTGACTATAGGGATGTTATTTCATGTGTAGAGGGCTCCAAAAATGTTAAAAGCCATATTTAGAAGGTCGTGAATAGGTTGCTTATGCTCCAACGACAAAAATATCAAATTTTTAAATAAGAAATACTATTTTGCAAAATCCACATTGTGCATTACTGTGCACAATGTGCATACTGAAGCACAAAGATATTGCATTTGCAACAAATTAACTGCTCGTCTTATTTTGAACAGCCACCATCAGTGTATGTTTGGTTTTAGAATTTGAGGCATGTAAGACCACAAACTAGGGTGGTCCAAATGTCAAAGAAACTGATCAAAACAATGTTTTAATCGGTTTTCTGTTAAACATGACATCAAGTAAATGGCCAAGCACCTTTCTCTCAAAATTCAAACTAATTATTCTACTTCCTCACATTAGAAACAGAGGTACTATGGCCTTTTTTTTTCCTGAGACCCTGGAAACTGGTTTGCAGGGGTGCGTAAGTACAATTTGTAACGGCAACTCTTGATAAAAGAAAGAAAGAAAAGCATATACACACAGATGTTTTTCCGGTGTGACGCTCATGTAAATGAGGCATGGTGGTCCTTCATTCAGGCCTCATGTGTGCTGATCCTCAAGATCACACATCAGTATTTTGTGAAGTAGTGTCACACAAGCAAAGCAAACTATACTATTGTTGTACACACGTTACATACCTGAGTGGATTTGTCTTTCATACTGGAGGGGTAAGGTCCATGTGCATCGCGGGGCCACTGGCCGGTGAGGTACGGCCCCGTGATGGCGTCCAGGGAAGATGTCCGCCGGATGGCACTGGAGGTCCGCATTTGCAGCCTGGACCTTTCTGCTTTCAGATGTTAAAAAAGAAAGAAATAAATAAAAGGGAGAACTTAAAAATAGTTAAACACCAACACCTTAGCTTGGATGAGGAAATGTGAATACAATTTTATTTAAACATTGACACAGTCAACAAGCTGGATTTAATGATGATTTAAATATGTGAGGACCATGTTGCTGTGTTGCCACCACCACCATCATCATCTTGACCATATCCACAACAGTGTAATTACAGAGCCATGTTTGTGATGAGTCGTCTCAGCAGGACTAAAATGTAACTGTGCAATGAAAGCCCAAAGCGTACAAACAACAAAACAATGTAAACAACCCCATAAGTAGGGTGCCGAGTTAGCAAGAGTCCATGATGTCATGCTGGCGGTTAAAGTGAACACCACCCACATTAGAACTCATAAACAAGCGCGCTACAATGCGCATAAATACTACATGCATCCACTCAACATTCCTGCAGTCTCACTCACACACACACACAAGCGAGACAAGTGCATTAATGTTGCCAGGTGGAACTCTTTCAGGTCTTTGAACTGACTATAGAGCTGTATGATGACCATTAAAGATGCTGTACATTCTGTTCCAAGTCTGTGAAAACACACGCACACACATGAGGCACCCTCGCCTACACAAGCATCCATTGTTGGTAGAACATACACGCCTTTCCACCCAAAAAGGTATGGCGTAAGTAAGCTGACAGGACTCTGCTACAAGTCCCTACAGCATTGCAGACAAAGCAGGCAGGCTACATTTCCATCAATATTGATACAGGCCCAGCCAGGCCTCTCGGAGCAGGGATTGTGGTTATTTTCCACCACCTCCCCTATTGCCAGACCAGAATAATCTCCCGATGAGAAGAAAGAGGCGGCACGGCCAGAGGAGCCAAAACGATCAAAGGGGCTGGTCAGCCTGATTTCAGGGATGACTCGAGTGATAATAGGGTGAATATCTGTGAGGCTGAAATGTAATAAAAACTTTCCCTTTAGTGGGCATTCTGCAGGCTGGGAAGGAGAGGGGGAGAATGAGGAACATTAGGGAAGAGCCAGAAAAAAAAGTCACAGCATTTCCCGGGATAACAGGGTGGTTTATTAACTGAGACGATGTGAAATACGAAAACAAACATGTGGTCCAAATCAGTACAGCACTTTTCTTGTAGGCTGCAAGCCTGGTTTTGTCACGCGGACAAAACCTTGTTAATGCTAAAAACAATTAGCGACAAGTGCCTAAGCCAAAGCTAACCTTTCACAAGCCTCTATTGGGCAGCTAGTTTTTTGTTTAAATCTTTTGAAACTACAAATTTGAATGAAATTTTGATTTTCATTCATCCCCCCAGCATGGACTGTTTTCTCGCCTGGCGTCGGGGAGAAGGCTCTGCAGCATCCGCTGGAGAACAACCAGGTGTCGAGACAGCTACTTCCCCCTGGCCATCAGACTGCTGAATGCCAAATACGCCCCTCTACCTGCCCACACGCACGCGTAAAACTTTAAAATTATTATTATTTATTCTAAATTATTTAAATTTGTACAAATTACTGTTTACACTGTACATTGTTCATATTTGATGGAATCTCTTTATTCTCCACATTATTATTTATTATTATATGGGAGCCAGGCAACGACATTTCGTTGGCAATTTCACTGCTGTGTTATTGTGCAATGACAATAAAGAAAGTCTATCTATTTTCTTTTCAGGAAGCAATTACTGACTAATGAGTGCACTTCTTGACTGCAACCAGCAGAGGCGCTGTTGTATTATGCCCCAACTAAAGAGAAATAAACACTAGCTGTGCTATTTGGTGCCATCTAACCTTGAAATAATAAAAGTGCATCAAACAATAATTTCCCACATGACTGATGAAACAAATGACGTTAAACATTCTAAAACAGCAACCTGGGACCCACATTTACCAACGGTCATTAACACAACCCACTATTATTTCGGTCAAATTTTTTTAAATACAAAAATATAAATCGCCTGTCAGCTTTTTTTAAAAAAATTAATAAATTAGTGCTGGGTCATATTTCAATATCATTAACATGTGAAAATTTATTTTAAGCATTATCAAAAACAAACTAATCGTTCCCATAACCATGAATAAACCATCAAGTTCCAGTCTTGGCAACTCTGTCGCTAAATGTGGCAACATATTTCGTCAAAAGCAACTCGCGAAAAATCAAGATACTTTTTCTGACGTCCATAGACGTCAGAATCGTTTTCTGGTACTTGCAGATATACAAGTGAAAGCATGTATTGTTGTGCAGTTTGTTTGTTGTCACTGAGCAGGAGCGGTTGCTCCTGAGATGTTTGAGTTCAACCAGCCATAATTACAATTCTTTAATTCAAATCTTTTCTTTTTAATTCAATCTTTGTATATTACACATTTTAATGTAGGGTGAAACAATACCTTAAGTAATCCCAGTACCTATATTACAAAAATTATCATTTTCTCTGCCTCAAGGAATCGTAATCTGTGCTTATGCCACCTACAGAGAAAGAAGCAAATGTTTGGTTGAATGAGTGGGACGATGGAAGAGGCGAGGGAAAACTAACAAAAGAGCAGGAAAACAAAAACATTTTTCAAGCCAGCAAGTGTTGAAAGTCAAGAGCATTTCATGCTAAACAGCAAGTTGAACACTGTGACGTGTATCTGTAGTAACGCGCCACTTGCATACCACAACAGCACATTTTCCATGTTGTAGCATCTCCTCAAGACCCGACACAAGTTAAAATGAATGCAGCACAAATCAATGAGCTTCATCATTATTACTGTCAAATGTGTGCCTACTTTATTACAATGGTACGCCCTTAACATGACTTTGCCACAGGGTTAATTTCATCTGCAAAAAGACAATGCTATGAAAATATAAATAATAAAAACCATTCTGGGCGGCACAGCGGTCGAGTGGTTAGCGCGCAGACCTCAACCTCGGCCATCTCTGTGTGGAGTATGTTCTCCCCGTGCATGCGTGGGTTTTCTCCGGGTACTCCGGTTTCCTCCAACATTCCAAAAACATGCTCGGTTAATTGGTGACTCCAAATTGTCCATAGGTATGAATGTGAGTGTGAATGGTTGTTTGTTTATATGTGCCCTGTGATTGGCTGGCGACCAAAGACAGCCAGGATAGGCTCCAGCACTCCCCGCGACCCTCATGAGGATTGGCGATAGAAAAAGAATGAATGAAAAACCATTCTAGCTCCTTTGTAACAGACAATACTGTGCAATGGATCAAGGAAGTGTGTGTCTCACTCGTTTAGGGGTAATGTGTTACACAACAGCGGGTGTCTTCATTTTAGTTTGAACACTGCAAAAAGTCCAAATCAAAAACAGTATTCGTCTGATTTATAGTAGGCCTGTGTAAGTTAAGTAATACCACATCCATCAATATACTGTAATGTGTCATTTAGTTTCAGTAACTTCAGTAATTTATCCATCAGTCTCGGATGGATAAATTCATATACAAAGCACCATTACGTAATCCATCAGACCCAAGCAAATACGCAGCAGACCAATTGTTTTGACCCAAGCAAAACAATTGGTAGTTCATTAGGTGAAATGTCTTATAGGAATTTTCAGTAGAATACTTTAATACAATGGCAGCCCTTTTTTACTGCCATTTTTGACGAGCTGTCTGAGACCCAAAACGGATCTGTGACGCAATTTTAGGTCCTGACCCACCAGTTGAAAATCCATTTACTCCAAAGCTCCAAAAATTCATGAGCCACTGTTTAAATCTGATATTCACACAAAAACAAAAAAAAGAGTATGTTACACAATAATATTATGAATAATTGTTGATAAATGCTCTAAATTGTGTTGATTACAGTTATGCTCTATGAATGTTGGCTATTGTCTCCGAAGAAGGCTTCAGCATGTTCCTTCAGCTGGTCAGATGGCTTTGTTAGCATTGTTAGCATTGTTGCGTGAGTCCGGCAGTTGACTCCCAAGAAAATCAAGCATGCTCAGACTCGTCCATGCAAGAAGAAGAAGAAAAGACGAGAGTGCTGCCAACAGGGCAAGGCTGAAGTCAACTTTTACCAGTATAAATATAACAGTGTGCCGACCATGCGGACAACACGCTGCTTTTCACATTTTGGTCCTAGTCTGCACTTTGAGTGTGTGACAATGAAGCACAGGCCTTTTTCAGCACCGCTGGCACTTTGACAGAGAGGCAGACGCTCTTTGTTGGCAAAAGTGTGCTGGGACAATGATGTCATACTGGCCACCCTAAAAAACGTCACCGTGCAGAATATGATCCTCTTTGCTCTTCATCATCAGGCCAAGCCTAGATTTACACTGCACTGCAGGTCCATCAAGATTGAGTGCTGATATTGTTTTTTTTCCTCATTACTATTTATTTATACATTTATTTAATGTATTTTCACGTGAACCATAACCGATATGACTGTTTACATTGACTGAAAACCAGAAACAACTTGCATAGACACAAAAGAACAATTTCATGGGTGGTTGTATTTATAAATGTAATACTAAATACAGTCAAACCTCAGTTTTCATATGGCCCAGTTTTCCCATGATAGTTTTTTGCCATAATGTGGCCTCAGTTTTCATACAATATTGCACATAACTTGTTTGCTTCATGAACTATTTACAATTTTTACATTTATTATAAATACGTCTTTGAGATTGTGCATTCGGGTTGGAAAAAAAAATGTATAAATACATCTTTGGTAGCAAATGCGTTAATTTTTCACTAAGATTTTGTATTAATGACTTGATCAGATTACTGTGCAAGGCCTTCTCCAGTTCAATCCCAAAGCTTCTCTGTGGTGACCAATCCATGTGTGGAAGAGTCTCATGCTCCACTTTCACAATAGGAGTCAGATGAATCCTGGCGTCATCTTGGAATAGGCTGGAGGAAAAAAATCTATCGACGGAATAACCTGCTTATTCTCTATATTCAGCTGACTTCATTCTTGGGGCCCATAACATTGCTGAATGTAGACCTGACCACCTGCAGCCACCCCAACCATATTTGCTTACGTAAAAACACAGTTTTTGGCTTGCCAGTGTATGATTCCAAGCCTTGTTTGGTCCATGATCCGAAAGTGCAGTAGGTTCCGCAGCCATGTTTTGACTGCAAGGTCTCAGCCATGATGGAGGTGTCCATCATCACCACAGACATGCACACTGGCCCAAGGGGGGTGAAAGGTCATGCCTCTCGCAGTACTGCGGTATGCTTGGCATGCGGACGAGCTGGGAAATCAACACCAACCGCTGGCCAAATTCATCACGCCTGCTAGCTGCTGTAGATGAGGACTTGGTTCTTTCTCATTTCCTCCCGCACACGCTACACTGATCAAGGTCAGGGGTCATCTCACTCAAAAGTAGGAAGGAATGCTTGTGGGGAGCCGTCTCGGGTGTAATGTTCTTTGATAACAGTCGTTGGCGGCCTTGACTAATGAAGGTAGATCCAGCTGGTAGTCATGAGGTTGCGGGCAGCAGGTGGCCATTTGTGGAGTAAGTAAGCTAAGCTAATGTTTGCACCCGGCTGAAAAAACACTTTTATGGCATTCTTCCATAGTTTTGGTACGGTATATTAAAGGCAGCACGATTGATCGGTGAAGACTCATCACTTCCGAGCAAAGATTGTGGATTATGACCGAGATTCAAAGCCACCTGGATTTCTTGTCTATGGTGAACCTCAGCTCACAGCACAGCAGTGTCGTGTTTCTCGTCTTTGTCCAACACCTTGCTCATTGAGGTATCTCTAGGGTGTCAACTATACAGACAAAATGAACCACTACTTTTTGAGTGGTCCATTTTCTGAAGTGCTACCCTGGCTGGGGTCTATCCCAGCTGACTTTACGGTGACAGGAGTAGGAGTTGTAATTGAGCCCATGAAAAGCTTAATGGAAGTCAACTACGTGAAACACTGCATGACCAATCGTCGAACATGGGGCTCCAACTGATTCATTGGCAGGTACTGGTATTCCACTTACAAATCCCACACCATTATTTGTCCCTCCAAACTGTATGGTATAAGGTTTTATCCATGCGGACACCAGAGAAATCTGTTTATAGCATTATCAGTTAGCATGTGACTTCTTGTGTTTTCGGTCATTCAATCCCCACTTCTGGCCTACAAGAGCGCATTGCATCACTCGCAGAGTATGCACATGTTGGGTACGGACTCTCAAGTCCTTCACGGTGAAAGGCTTTAGCAGCCAGCAGCTGAGCATGACACGAAAACGACAGCACCCCTCCTCCAGTGTGCAAGGGCCATGCAATACATTGAGCTTCCAGGCATCTGTTCCTGACTGGTCCGGTTGAGAAAGCCACTTGGAACTTGCATCCAAAGAAGACTTTTTAAAAAGTCATCGTAATTATTTGCAGCTGCACTCACAAAAACTACTGCAAATGAAACGTGTATGCAAAACGCAACTTTCAGTAGGTGGCCACCTTTAACAAATAGTAAATTGTAAGATTCACTATTTTACAAGCAGTTTCATTTGCTTGGTTTGGTGGGTTTATTGCAGACCACTTTGCAAATAGGTAGAATTTATAACGAAGGTTGACTATTTTTGCGTGCAAACGGCTTAAATATGGGAATTGATACTTATTTTCAGTTTCAGCATTGCCAATGTGCCCACAATATTCTTGCTGCAAGCTTGCATAAAAGCAAATTTGTCACCTTGGATTCATACAAGTAATGAAATGATGCCAGTTTATCAACATGGCCTACAATTACAACTACTTCAACAATTAAGAGTAAGGTTTCAAAAGCACATGGACACATGTGTTTTGTTTTTTTACCTCTGGAAACAGGCGAGTCTGGGGGGCAGGATTCTCTATTTTCTGGAGACAGCCTCTGCCTGGCGATTCCACTTCCTGGGAGGAAAGTCGGGCTTGATGGGGGGCTCGAGCCTCGGCTGCCCGTGGCCCCCCCGTGGAGGTTGTGCGGCCGCGTCGGGCTGCTCTGGCCGCCGCGCAAGAGCTGGTAGGGCACGGTGGCACGGATGGGGTGCAGGCGGCAGCTGGTGTTGGTGAACGAACCGGGGGAGCCCGCATTGCTGCGTCTCACTCTGGACTGCTGAAGAGAGTTGCTGGAGGCTGCCATCCTTCCAAAAGAGCACTTTAAAAGAAAAGTCAAGTGTGTCACCGCCAAGCAGCAGAGAGATAAACAGTTAGCAAAACACGCTAGCTTCCTCTTTTTCAGTCCATTCTTTCGCTCGAAGAAAACAGCACCAGGCGGCGTTGTTTGACGGTAAACTTACCTGTAAGTTACTTAAAATCGCACACTGGAGCTTTAGTCATGCTACGAGAAGCTCAAAGTTGTATTTTGTACTTGTTTAAACACTTAACCGAGGGTAAGCAGCGTCTTCCCCATCATGTCCACTCCAAATGACTTGTTTCGGCTAGACTACTAGCTGACGTCTGGGGGCGGGAACAACCCCCCACTCCCGAGCTTGTGAGTCATGTACAGTATTGACGTTGATTGGACCAAATGTATCTAGTCCCTGTACTTTTAGCCAATCGTATCAGAGAAAAACTCACAATGAGGAAAGTTATGTTGTTTTTTGACCGTGGAGTGGTAAATTACCTAGGATATGATAAAGTATATAACTTTGATTTTATCATCATGGAAGCGATGTCCACATTGATTACTACTTTGACACAAACTTAACGTTCATTCATACACTATATCACGCTCGCCCACATTCGGATATACATTCACACTTAAGAGTGACCAGTGTTCCCTTAACATGCGTGCTTGGGTATGTTGGAGGAAGCCAGAGTACCTGGAGAAAACTCAGGCAAGTCTTCATTCTTCATCTTAGACAGACATTTTGGACAATTGTGTGAATGCATCCGCCATGTTGTTTCCAGTCTAGTTTGGTTTTTTTTAGTTTTCATGCCCATTCATGTTGCTCATTTACTTTTCCTTTGTGCTTCAGCTCGTCTGTCAGATTCCTCATTCGGCTGATTCAATTTCTGGTTGGGGGCGAACTATGTCTTGTGTAAGATGAAGTTGTACAAGACTGAAAAATAACACAGTGGATAATCAACTGATGGACCTTGACTCATCAGTCAACAATGAACTGGCAATTTTGTTTTTATTTTATTGTTTTATGTTTTATTTCTTATGTAATCATGGAGACCTCAACTGTGGATCTTGTATTTAGACTTAATTTGTGACTGCATACTGAAAAAAAGTTTAAACAATACAGGTGCTCACATTTGTCTGAATTTGTTTATGAAAAAAGGGTGCAACTACAATCACTATTTTTAAGGGGCACTACACAATTTGCCAATTTGTCAGCCCGCACTCCAAAACAGGACTATGAAAGCAGCATACAGTAGCTCAGGGACCAAACACCCCCTTCCTCCATGACTAAGTGATTTAGCTCCGACAATGCCTCCTTGGGTTGGTGACAGAGAAAGAAAGGAAAACATTTACAATGCGGCTTACACCCGGCCGTCCCCCCGCGAGCAGACGGCACCCGTCCTTGGCTTGATGATTGGTATGCATAGTGTTGGGGGGCATTTTGGGCACTGGGGAGGTAGACTGAAAGAAAGAGAGGGCAGGGTGGTGTATGCCGGAGGGTGAGGGAGGGAAGGCGCTCCTGTCTGTTCTCTCGCCCGTTCTTTGAGTCAATAGTGTTCCGGCAGCTGAGCTTCTGTATGGGAGAGGAAGGGGGGATGCAATCTGGAGGGTCTTGTCAGAATGCCCAGCAGCTGCTGTTTTCTGGGGAGCTTCTTTTCATGGACCACAAGCCTGGAGTGGGCCACTGAATGCAGGCGCACCCTCCCACTCTCCTCAACCTCTAGCTCCTTCCATTCCTCTGTTTCTAGCCCCCCGGATGAAGAGAAGTAACTTGAAGAAAGCGAGGCAGTTGTTGTAAAAGTGCACTACTCCCTCCCTCCCCATCACCCTGGGTACCGTCCTTCAGCCCAAACAATGTTTTCATGAGGTATGAAGATCCTTTCAAAAACAAAACAAAAAAAAACAATGTTTAAAAAACGAGCAGCTCTGATGTTTGGCACCTACAATCACATTTTAACTACTCAAAAGTATGAGTGGCAATTATTCGTTATTGATGACAATAAAAACCCAAAGCCTGATTCAGGTTAGACTGCCAGAGGCCGATTGCGGCCCAGCCTCCATGTTAAATCTCCTGAGAGAGACTGTGGTGACTTTTCTCCCTTCCAGCCAGCAATTCAGTCACACTCCTTCCCTTCTTGATACTGGACTTGTGCTGTAACATGACAAGACCTGGACAGAAATAAAAGCGGTCCACTTGAGAGGAGGTCACCCCACTGCCCGGCGTCAAACCTCCTGGAGGTTTTTTTTCGTGTTTAGCTGCTGTCTGAGGGCGCCAGGTTCCCCGTAGTGTCCAGCTGCATGCATTTACACGTGCACGCCGACACGGGGCACTCAGTGTGGTCTCTGCAACAGGTGACGAAGAAACACAGAGAACAATTGTATACTCACTATTGAAATCAAAACAAAATGTGTGCAGTATCTTGGTATTTCTGCAGCCATGTTATAGTATATTAAGTATACTTGGATATACTTTAGAGTAGTAGGTGTACAAAGTAGAATTCCTTATTTATTAATGGAATATTCTCATAGTTAGAACATAGAAAACCTGTTTAGGTTTTCAAATTTTTTTAGACATTAAATAACACCCTGTGCCCTGTGATTGGCTGGCGACCAGTCCTTACGCCCAAAGACAGCTGGGATAGGCTCCAGCACCCCCGCGACCCTCGTGAGGAAAAGCGGTAGAAAATGAATGAATGAATGAAATAACACCCTAATAGTGACCTTTACACCTCTATTATGCTATATAGTACATGTAATAAGAAAACATAAGCCATTTAAGACATAAATAAGACACATGCTTGTGTATGTTGCTCTAAATGTGTTGCGCTGCTTGGGGAGCTGAGTGTGGGGCAGGCATGAAGTGATGTCACAGAGTTCAGATAATTGTTTGTTTAGAGGGCTCAAGTAATGTCAAAAAAACATATTTAGAAGGTCGGGAAAAGTTTTTCTATACTCTATCTACAAAAATATTCCATGTATCCTACTTTGAGGAAATTCACTTATCAGGGCTGGGTCTGGAACAAATTAACCACCATGAATGAGGGATTAGCACATTTGTTGCCATTGTTTTGCTTGAAAATTATTAATTTAGGCAAAAAATACATCAAATGTGCCTAAATATACATATGTTTACTAGTGATAGGTTAAAACCAGCATGATTTATGAATTAATATATTTTTGCAAGGGATTACTGAATATCCATGTTCACTTTATATAGTAATCTCCCTTTAGAAGATACAGGAATAAAAAAAGTGTTCACATTTTGGGAGATACTGTATATAGAAATACAAAAGCTATCTCCCACCTGAACCAGCTGAGCATGTGGCCAGCATGGCCACCATGCCGACAGTTATGACACCAGGTGAACCAGTTGTTGAACTGAGCAAGTTTGTTCTCCCTTGTCAAATCGACCTTCTCGTCTGACTTCCCCGTTCCTGCCAAGTAAAAGAGTCAATATTAACCATCGGCTAACCACAGTTGGAATAAAAGTGAATGGGCCACTGAACTCCGGGGTCTGTCCCCTGCACCCATTTCACCACTCGTGCTGCCCCATGCTACCTGTGCAGTTGGACACAGGCGTCCCCATGTTCATGAGGCAGAGGGCGCAGCGCGGCAGCGGCTTCCTGCAGCCGGGGCAACTGGTGACCTTCGACTTGGTGGGCGAGCCGCTGACGCCGTACTGGCTGAAGCCACGGCCCTGGTGAGGCATGGCTGAGCAGCTGTATGAGATGGACTTGCCGCAGAAGTTGCAGCTCACAAACACCTGTGGCGTGAGAGCAAACACAACGGTGGCTTGATAAGGGACGGCGAAGCGTGGGGGTAAAAAGCGAGGCGCTAGCCAGCTGGCTGGGTTTCAGTCTGAGGGAAGATAAGAATTAGATAATCCAGCAATAATCCCAACAGTTTTTAACTGTGATTAGCATCAATGTACTTCTCCAGAAAAATTGGTCTTGGTGTTTTCATTCAATAAATGTTTCAACAAAACATTCAGAAGAGGAAGTGAGGAGCGGATTGACTTTGCTGTGATGGACTCAAAAAGCTGACTACTAGGGTTTGTCACAAGGTCAAGTCTAGTGCTAGGCAGTGTTTCCCAGTCACTTTTGTATTCATGGTGGCCCACCACAGTTAAATTTGGAGTTCAAACACATTATATTTGTAAATACATGACCATTATTAGAGCCCTGTAGACATGAAATACATTTACACTCCTATTATTCTTTGTTAACACCACATTGCTAATGTGCAGGCTGTGGGATCACTGCAGGGACACAAGAGACAGCCACTGTAGCTTTAACCATTAGCATGCTGGCCAGTTAACCAGTTAGCCTCTAAACTTAAGAAAGGTTTTCAAACTGAGTGGTGAAAAAGTACAAAGTAAGACAGCAAAAACCTACCACTTCCATATGGAATGGGAGGATAACTTTTTCTCACTCACATCGTGTTGGTCATGCCATGGCTGACTCCATGCAGTATTAATGTCATGTCTCATCAGTGTCTTGTGTCATTACTGACACAATCATTTATTAATTTTGCAAAAAACGCTATAGAGTCAGGGAGCAATGTTCAAACCACAATGCAATGAGGGACGAATGTAATGACAAATACTTTTAAAGAATATATGTATAGGTTTCACTTTTGAATCTCATAGCACATGAATGTGTTTTGCGTTCAGAGACTGCCAAACAAATCTCAATGCTTGATAAAAAACACGATAAATGAAAATGATGAAATAAATATGGTCAAATATGGTGGTGGTAGTGTGATGGTCTGTGGCTGTTTTGCTGCTTCAGGACCTGGAAGACTTGCTGTGATCTGCCATCTGTTGGTGACCTCTAGCTGAAACCAACTTGGGTTGTGCAGCAGGACAATGATCTAAACCACACCAGCAAGTCCACTTCTAAATGGCTGAAGAAAAACAAAATAAAGACCCTGGAATGGCCTGACCTGAATGCTGTTGGGATGCTGTGGCATGACCTTAAAAAGGCAACCCACCACACTAAATACTGTAGATTGCAGTCCTGTGGGAAACACTGCTGCAGTACTGTGACTACCACAAAATATTCGCAAACCAGAAATGCAAGGTGGGAAGATCATCATCCGCAAACCAGTGACACCTCCCCACACACCTACAGTACCTGAGCCAGAGGTTTGGAGCTGGGGTCCAGTTTGCCTCGATGGATGTCAAACTCAGCCCGCTTGTGCCAGAATCTCCATGCATCTAGAAGGTTCCGGTAGTTCTCAATCCAGCACTGGACTCTGGAGTCCTTCAGCACCTCACCTGGGGAACCCTGAAAGGAGGGGCAGTGGCCTGCGTTGTGAGTAAACAGCAACTACATGGTCAAAAGCACTGCGACACATAGCCCTTAATCAATAAAACAATGACGGTTAGTCTCAACAAGGTTAGGCTCTAGTCCAGTTGTCCCTAAATCTTAACCTGTCTAAGAAATGGGGAAATGTCTTTTTCTGTACCCGGTGCACAAAGCAAGGTAAAAAAGGTACATTATGAAAAAGGTATCAGGCACATACTCCACAATGTGTTCCAATACCTTTGCACATTTACTGGTAAAGTTCCTGTGATATCATAAGCTCGCCGTCGTCTCCTGCACCCATCCCTCAGGTGGAATGTGTGCATGTATGTGTGAGCTTTCTGTCGTTACACATCCGTGTACGTCACAATACGCCATCACAAGGCAAAAGTGGAAACTATCAATTGCAAAATTTCCGTGCAAAAGTTGTGCAAGAATTAGACTTCCTTGATCTTGATGAGAGGCTGTCATGTTCCAGAAACACAGATTTGTCTACTTCATATCTAATTCATTTAATTCCCCTCTCTGTAAGTATTTTCCATATAACTGCATTGCAAGTGTACTCATGCACCTTGAGCATGCAGAAGCTGGCAGTCTGGACGTCCCCGGTTCGGTCCACATAACTCTCCATGAGGTCCACGCCATCCTTGGTCAGCCCCGTCAGTAGAATGCCCTCCAGGTTTCCCACCTCCGTCATCTCACCTGTCAGCTTGTCAACATAGCGAGGAAGCTATTGCCACAAAAAGACTCCATAAATGACATGGGCCGACTTAACGTGCACGCTGTGATGAAATCTAACGACATGGGCTTGAGTGCTGCTTAATGTCACCTGAGCATCACTGAGGAACATGGAGGCAAAGGCAACACGGTCACGCACCGCCACACTGCTCTCATACTGAAATATAAGAAGTAAAAGTCACTTTCCGGGAGCTGTTTGCATATAGTAGAAAAAGCAAAAATAAATACATACACCATAGCTTTTCCCATTAGGAATAAATATAATTCTTTTTCTCAGAGGTCATCGTAATACAGTGGCCCAACTTTAACCAAAACGTACTCTTAACATGATCTGATTTTTTCCATAAGAAATGATGTACATCCAATTAATCTGTTCCAGGAAGACAAATGTTAACACAAAACACGTTCTCAGAAAACACTTAAGAATGCATATAAATGATGAACGAAAGGCATAAATGAACATTTAAGGTCACTTTTACCTTCATTGACAACGTGCTTATTGCCAAAGAAACATTTCATTGAGTTATTAATCACATCATAGACGGGAGATGGACTTCTGGTTCCCGTTTCCATGGAGTAGCAAGCTAATAAGCTGCTAAAAGGGACCTTTGGTGATAAAAACACATTAAGAACACAGTTGCTCTTACGCAATGTATTAGTAACGAAATAATAGACCAGAGAATGTATGCAAACAGAGGCAAAATTTGGGTGAAAACTTTCAACATTGCCTGAAAAACACGCTGAGGCTAACCGAGGTTCCACTGTACTTTTAAAAAGACACACTAGATATTGGCTTTCTTATCAATATATGATATTGTCCAGCACTTCATTCATTACCAACTGACAGCAGCTCTACTAGTGTTGTGTAATGAACACACCATTGTTACCACTGAATGCTTTTCACAAACAAACATTAAACATAATATCATTATCGGCAGTAAAACCAATACCACTATGAGCTGACTCATTTCTGTGCCAATTATCAGTCAGGCTATATTATCGTACATCCTTTAACTCATTCATTCATTTTCTACCGCTTTTTCCTCATGAGGGTCGCGGGGGTGCTGGAGCCTATCCCAGCTGTCTTTGGGCGAGAGGCGGGGTACACCCTGGACTGGTCGCCAGCCAATCACAGGGCGCATATAGACAAACAACCATTCACACTCACATTCATACCTCCATCGTCAATTAACCTAGCATGTTTTTGGAATGTGGGAGGAAACCGGAGTCCCCGGAGAAAACCCACGCATGCACGGGGTGAACATGCAAACTCCACACAGAGTCCTCCTAGCTGTGAGGTCTGCACGCTAACCACTAGACCGCCGTGCCCCCACATCCTTTAACTCATTCTGCATAATTAATTGTGGTACAGGAAGTGCTATAGGAAGCTGTTGAGTGTTGTCATGTTGTCACTTTCATGAAATTGTAGTTTCTGTTTAAGATTTTGCACAGTTTGAGGTTTGAGTGTTCACACTAAGCACTTTAGATCCTAATTTGGGAGGATTTGGAAAAGATTAATAGTGTTCTCTGTTCACTCAGAGGCAAAGTTTAACAGAAGCCCCAATAAAGTTTTACACCATGTGGTGGTAAAAAAAAGGTAAAAGTTCACTTGAAATGTTCTTAGGTGGAGTAATCTTGTTTGGCCAGTCCAGACAGCTAAACAAATTGAACAGCAGCAGCAGCGGCAGCAGGTGCGACTGCTGAACGGAGAGGCAGAAACTTTCTGCTGACGTTAATTCTAAGTCGTCCCTGCACTTGAAGTAGTAAAACATTGCCCAGCTGTAGGCGCTCAATTTGACTGCGTTAGCAATAAAGTTCCACGGTCCAAAGGGACGTGAGGAGACTGCAGTGTAAAGGTGGTGCGTTCAGGGACTCTCAAACAAAGTGTGAAACCCTAACACTTGACAAAAAACTAAACAACGAAACATCAGCATGTAAAAACCGTGTGCTGTCTCACAGACACTCTGACAAGCAAAGCACGTGTTGCTCTTCTCAATGAGCAGCAGGTGCTGCTTTTGGCCCATCCCCTATCTCAAAGCACATCTTGTTTGTGATGTTAAAAAAAGACGACAACGGTGTGCGTACCAGCACTCCGTCGTAGGCTCCGGGCTCGCTGGTGAGGAAGGCGAACATGATGCAGAGGTAGGGGTTGTTCAGCTGCAGCCTCAGGGAGCTGCACATCTCCCGCCACAGGGAGGCCTTTTCATCCGTGTAGCCTGACAGCGCCATGGCAACCACGTTGAGGTTCAGGTCACCTGTATGTCAGAGGAAACTGCTAATTAAGAGTATTTTTTACTTTTTCACCACTGTTTAGATGTGTCATCTGTGACTAAAAAAAGAGACCAAAGCAGGGGCTAAACTATGTAAGGCTGACATAACTAAGAAAAGAATATTAATGACAGGAGAATATACACATCTGCAAGCTTAAATATATCATGTGGCGTACCCCAGAGCTCAGTGCTGGGGCCCAAACTGTCCAACTTCATTCATTCATTCATTCATTTTCGACCGCTTTTCCTCACGAGGGTCGCAGGGGTGCTGGAGCCTATCCCAGCTGTCTTCGGGCGAGAGGCGGGGTACACTCTGGACTGGTCGCCAGCCAATCACAGGGCACATATAGACAAACAACCATTCACACTCACATTCATACCTATGGACAATTTGGAGTCGCCAATTAACCTAGCATGTTTTTGGAATGTGGGAGGAAACCGGAGTACCTGGAGAAAACCCACGCATGCACGGGGAGAACATGCAAACTCCACACAGAGGTGGCCGAGGGTGGAATTGAACCCTGGTCTCCTCGCTGTGAGGTCTGCGCGCTACTGTCCAATTTATACATAAACAATATCTGTAAAGCCGCTAAAGCCCTACAGCTAGTATTATTTGCAGATGTCACTACCGCATTTTGTTCTGGAGAGGGAACACAAGAATAAAAAATATCACAGATGAAATGACTGTACTAAAAAAGATGGTTTGATAAAAACACATCGCTGAACCTAAGTAACTAAAATAATGATATTTAGTAATAGCAGAAAGGATACAAATATAAATAGATGGCATGGACATTGACAAAGTGAACGAACATAATTTTAGGTATTTTTTTTAGGTTTATAATAGATGACAAAATGAGTTAAAGTGGCAAGAAGCAAACTTCACTTCGTACTCTCTAGTGTTCTCTAGCCTTACCATATCGAACTTATTGTGTGGAGACATGGTGCAATAACTATAAAAGCAGACTTCACTCACTAATTGCACCTCAAAAAGATCAGTAAGGACAGTGGTTCCCAAACTTTTTTTGCAGCGCCCGCCTTTTGGAGATGAAATGATTTAAAATGCCAGAAAATGCTACTATGCTAATGTCATCAGGCTAACAATGCTAGAATGCTAACATGTAGCATGATAGCACAGTATACCAGGAATGCTAAAAGTCCTGACGAAGTTGTGCATTTTTACATTGGAATGATTTGAATCAGCTAAGAAATGAGGCACCAGTAACAACTTTTTGTTCTTTCTTTTGGCTTTTTCCTGATTACGTCGCCACAGCGGATCTTTTTGATCCTCATAATGATTTTTGGCTTGAGCCCTTTATATTCCGGATGCCCTTCCTGACGAATACCGATAATGCTTAATAATGGAGATTCAAACACGAGGCATCCGCTCCCAAGTCCAGAACACGAACTACTACACCACGGCGGGCACAGGCACCAGTAATAACTGTACGTTTTTAGCGAAAAGTGAGAATTTTGCGAAAAGACAACATTTTGTCATGTAAAAAACAGGTAGTCTGAATGTCCAGAACGTGTTGAACAGTTTGATGTTGGAATATCTTGAATCAATGAATTGAGAAATCAGGACATTGAAACAAATCTTTGAAGAAGAGGAATTAGTGTTACAAAAAAAGGGTGAATTTTGCAAAAGTACAATTTTTGGGAATGTCAGTTTGAAGGCCTTAAATGAGTGGAATGGTTGGAATCGGTTTGAAGTTCGAAAAATGACACAATGACACATTTTCAATGGAAAAACGTTGGTTGGATTTTGGGAAAATCTGGGAATGTTTTGAAATATCTGAATACAAAGCAAACAATTTCAGAATGATCTGAACGATTGATGTTGGACTGGGTCTCATCAGTTCAAAAATAAAGGAGTTAGAGGACAAAAAAAAACAGACGGAATAAGAATGATCAAAGCACCTGGTTAGAAATGAGAAGTGAGAATTTACTAAATTATTTACGAATAGGGGTGTCATAAAATTTCGCGAGATTAAAATGTGATTTCTTATTCAGAAAAAAAATGTCTCATAGGGCGATAATAAATTAATTACATAATCACATTCATTTTGTAGTTAGCATGTTGGCCACACAGTCAGGTGATCGGGAACACCTCACACGAATCTCTGTGTGTAGTGTTTGTGGAGTTGACATGTTCTCCCCGTGTGTGCGTGGGCTTTCTCCTGGTACTCCGGTTTCCTCTCACATTCCTCCACATTCCACATTCATACCTATGGTATGGATACCATAGGTATGAAGGGTTCTTTGTCTATATGTGCCCTGTGATTGGCTGGCGCCCAGTCCAGGGTGTATCCGAAGTTGAGGGGGCCGATATCAAAAAATAAGGGAGGAAAACAGAGTTTTGTGAAATGATACATTTCAAGCAGAGCTTTCACTTTAGCGCCATATATACAGTATTTAGCCAAAATAGCCAAACAACTATGCCACAACATAAACAACACAAAAAAGTACAGTGAGAGTAGCTCCAATTTTTTAAAACTTTTTTTTAAAACTGTAACTTCTCTTAACTTCTCATTAGATAGTACGTAGTACACATAAATGGTTACTCTTATGTGTAATGGAGCTTGTCATTCCAACTCTGTACCGTATGTGGCTTAGTAATGCTGCTTCTTAGCACAGCTCAAATGCACTTGGTCTGCCGGAGAAGAAGAAGACATTGCAGGAGGGCTCAGTGTTGCCAACGTAGCAAGATTGTCACTGTATTTAGCTAGTATTCAGACCATTCTCCATCCTATCTGTCAAAAAAGCAACTAGAAACAAATCTAGTGACCTTTTCTGATCGTACAGGAGGTTGACATGATAGCAATATGACCAGATAGCATAGACAGTGTTGAATTGTTATCATATGCTGGTTCTCCACTGTTGAACCCCAACCCTGGTTAAATGCTCATGAATGTTGTGGCAAGAAATTAATGTAGTTAAAAAGAGTAACCCTGGCAGAACACGCAGAAGAAGAAAAAAATGTCTGAGCTACATTGGGGGAATGCTTCTGAGTCAAGAGCAGCACATTTTTCATTAAAGCTCAGCGTGCCGTGTTGTGGCCAGGAGGAGTGTAGCGTGGGAGAAAGGCTTCGCCCGCTGTTACATTTCAGAGATTCCTTAAAAGCTTGATTTCATTTGATTTGGGGAATCAATTATTTATGGCAGCGCAGCCAATCTGCCTCACATTCCCGCAGGCGCTATTGACAACAATACGGGGGGGGGGGGGGGGGATGACCGACTTCCTTTTAAAAGTGCAGGATATTACAGTGCACAATGGATGTGATTGCTTTACGTTCAAACACTACATCTGGAACGTCCAAAACTGTGTACTCTTTGACCTTGTACATATCCTGTCGAGATGCAATTGAGACCCTTATTGTAGGGATTATATTAACTCCCTAAAAAAATGTTTTGATATGATATATGCTTATGATATGACGTACAATTATATGTCATGCCATGACAGGACATGATTAGGACTGTCTAATTTTTACATATTTTTATTCTGATTGTTCAAATTCATGAATCATGATTAATCAACATCTGAAATATAAGAATTTTTACAGTTTTTTGTTATTAACAGAAAAATAAATGTTAGGACATGACTGTGTATATTTGTGAGTGTGAGTGTGAATGGTTGTTTGTCTATATGTGACCTGTGATTGGCTGGCATAGTTTACACTGTTTCTAATAATACTGTCTCTCATTAGGTGTGGCTCATGCTGTGTTTCTGAAACTCACCCTTCTCAGCCATGGCTCCCTTGTTGAGGATCTGGATGGCTCGGCGAATGTCCAGGTTGAAGAGAGCGACAGCAGCCGCTCGCTCCCACTCGCGTTCCTGCTCCAGCGAGCGTAGGAAGGGCTCGACGTCGATATCGGGCCCTCGGCTGATCCAGCCACAGAGCCGTAGGGCGAGGCTGCGCTCCTCGCTGTGATACCGGGTCACGTCAGTCTGGCGGTCCGAGCCGCTCCAGCATTTATGGCTCTCTGTGGTGCCTGGTGGTTCAGAGAGACAAGTGATGAAGATGTACACCACAGCATGCTACAGTGGCTTCAGATCCAAAGCAGGTGTCTGACCTGAGCTGTTCTTGACGATACTCTTGATCCCAGAGTAGGCAACCGTCTGCTTGTTGCCCTGCAGCTTCAACTCAATATCCTCAGCACACTGTTTCATATGTGAATCTTGCATAGGAAACATGACATATACGCTTACCCATGACCACTTTAGTCTCCATGTATTCATTAAAAGGATATAGAAGAGGTCAAACCACAGGGATTTGAGCTGAGGGTCGTTGCCTCCAGCCAGAAGGTGATTCCTCCACACTTGGATGGTATTGTGTCCGTACCTGGACTGAGCCCTCTGCCTCATCTTGGTGGCGATGTCCTTCTCCAAGACACTCTCCAGGCCCTCCGCCTCATCCTCCATACAGTCGTATAGATGCCGGCCGCACGCCCACCTGAGCGAGGTGGTGGAGCTCCACGCCAGCGAGATGCGCTCGAACACGGTGAAGTCAGTCATGGCGCGGTTGGCCGCCGACACCACCACCATGCGGTTCTGGGAAGATGGGTGCCAGGCGAAGCTGCCGATCTGACTGTCACACGGCTGCACGCTGCGCTCGATGATGGTGGGCTCCGTCTCATCCCCGATGGGCGTGGGCGTGTGCTGCATGTCGTACAGGCGAATGATGTTGCTGTCACGGGTAAGAGTAGCCAGCAGGCCAGTGCGGGTTGGACACCACGCCACCTGGCAAGGATGAAACACACAATCAGCTGAGTCACATTATACACAGTAATCAGATTACTGGTGGTGGTTTGCATGGCAGGTAGGGTCCAGGTTGGAATCGAGACCCCTGCCCCCTCAGAAATGTCAAGTTAATTTGATTTAATTTTTCCATTTTCAGAGCCCAACATTTAATTTAAGTAACATTTCAGTGTTTCCTATACATTCATTTATTTGTGGGGGCCCGTCACAAATAGATTTGCTCATATGCATGTTATAATGCACCTGGCCTCTTTCTGTTTCTGCATGATCACCCATTTACTATTTCGCATCATCATTTATTATCATTTAACATTATTTCCTAAGAGAATATTACCTTGGTTAGAGGTTTGGGTTGCTCAGTGAGGGTGAGCACAGGCTTCTCAAACTTCCTCAGATCCCAGATGGCCACCTGGCCCTCAAAGAAAGAAGCCACACGATCAGGGAAGTGGGGGTCCACCGTGACCCCCTGGATGGCTTTGGTGTTGACAAAGGTCTTCTGGCTGGTGTTCCTCAGGTCAAAAATGGCCAGGTTGCGATGCATGCCGGCCAGCAGGAGCTTGGGGTCGCGAAGGAGCCAGCAGAGCGACAAACAAGCGTCGTTTTGGCCCAGGTCGTACAGCGGCTTTGTCACGACGGCACTCAAGTCCAATTCCGCAGAAGAGAGACGGATCTTTTCAGCCGCTACGCTGGCTTCTGAGGAGAACTTGCTGCTGATGTCCCAGATGAGGACGGAGAAGTCTGCCCGGTGTTTGTCCAAGCCGGCCGCCAGTAGGTTGCTGTCCACTGGATTCCAGGCAAGAGTGTTGCACTGGCGGGCGTGCTTCGGCACAAACTCTTTCCCCACCAGCTCTTTGCAGGTAGAGTTGTGGCTCTGACCCAGGCTGGTGAGGACCACACGGCCGTTGGCTTGGCCCACCGCGAGCAAGCACTCTGGTTCCTGCTTTGGGTACCAGGCTACACATTTCATGTAGGGGGTGTCAGAGTTGATGGCCAGCAAGGTTGCTGAGGTTTCCTCCGAGAGAGGGACAGTACCAGCCTTGAGCTCTGAGCTCGCCGCTGATCCGATGCGGTACAGACCCAGCTCTGAGTCACAGATGACATAGCGGTCCGGGTGGTGGGGGGACCACAGGATGTCCGGTTTGGAGCCACTCATGACTCAGAAGCAGCTAGAAGGTTCTCCGCTTCACAACTAAGCCCCAACCTGCAGAAGTAAAAGAGTACAAACACTAAAACAGGGTGATGCTCATTCAACTCAAATTATTATACTGGAACTTTGACTGACACTGTGACAAAGTTATTACGGCTGCACAATTCTCGCACATTCAGATACGTAATAAAGGCAGGGCAAAAGATATCAGTCAATTAATGCGATCACTCCACCAGCCATCTGACGATATGAACCAGAGCAGTAAGCCAACTCGCCCTAGCTGGCAGCATTTGTTTATGCTGCAATTAGTTATTTTGAGTAACTAATTAGTTATTATTTCATCATCATATTTAGGAAATTGGATGGTAAATCTATTCATTTTGTCTGTTCTGCCCTAAATAGGATTAATTGAATTTGTATTATTGTGGTTTGTTGAAAAAGGTTACTGGACTCTCAATAAAATAACACTTTTCAACACGTTCCAGCATATGACTCATTGTAGTTACAATATATGCACACTATAATAAACATATACTCGATCACATTCATCATATTTCACTTTAAGGGATACAGCTCTTAGCTGTAAAATATCGGTTAGTTATTAGTTTTCCAAGTCAGGTTCAAATGATTGAAAGCACTCCAAATATGTCACACCTAAGTAGAGAATTATAGCTGTACAAGTTAATATAAGCATTAATGCAGACGCTGGAAAAACAAATACGCCAACCGCAGGGCATTCCTTTGAAGAAAAATCGTTAACGTGAACGTATAAGAACACTTGGAATCACCAAATGCAGTTTTGTTGACATGCTAACTTTACTGCGCTAATGCTAACGTGGGTGAAGGGCGAAATTAAAACTGCTTTTTTCATTGCCCCGAGTTCAGCTAGCGACGGAGAGGACATACGCGAATTAGTGTGTTAGTTATGATATGTGTTACTTTAACCCCAAAGTGAACAGAAAGCGAGTAAGATCAAATTTGACATACACATGTTGGACGGCAAAAACTTCCAGCTTCACTCGTCTTGTTATTGTGCAACACGAAACTACGTCCGAAACCATAATTGAGTAACAACGTTCCCCGCCTCATAAAGGTTCCGCTTGTGGGGCGACTCAGCCACTAGAGGTCACTGTCGTATCATGATAACCGATTAAAAGATTGGCTCAATGCAGACAGCCATCATTGCAAACTAAAACAAATACTGTATAGTGAAAATGTTTTGAAATATTACTTATTTTAATACAAAGTATTTGCTATTTTAGCAACGCTGCTTCGAAAAGGTTAATATTGTGCTGTACATGGGAATAAATCTTAAAGTTTGCCTGTTTTCCACATCAGGGAGCGAGAGTGGAAAAATAAACTCTCTCGTTGGGTTTTTCTTTTTTTTCATGTACAACATTGAATGTGCAGCAGCTGAAAACACAGCAAGATAATCAAAATAACACTTAGGTTAGTGGAAAATGCGATACTTGGAGCATTGTGATGCATTTTTATGGTGGAAATAAGTGATAAATCAGTGACTGCCCCTCCCTCCCTGGGCCTGGCACACACACACACACACACACACACACACACACACACAAACAGAAGCCCATGCACATCAGTTACCCAAAGTTGTCAGACAGTTTGAGCCTGCTTTACAAGGCGAGCCCTGCAGGTGGGATGCCCCCAGACAACCACAGGTGACTGGAATACAACAAGGAGGCCTTGGCCAAATGACAGTTTGGGTAAATAGACTTTGTGCTATTTTTACTTGCAGCTGTATGCACTTTTTTTGGTGAATTATGCCAACATGACAGATTTTGTGCAACTTCAAAACTCATTTTGCATCATTGCATTAAAATAATTGTTTTCAATAAATGTTGACATCGGTATGCTGCATGCATAATTCCAGCAAATATATTCAATTATAATGTGCATACCGCTTTTTTTGGGTGTGATTAGTAGGCTGCATGGGTTACTCAAAGAGTGGCTCTGATTGAACCTTTTTTGCATTTGTGCAATGCAAAAGTGTGTATAGGATGGAAGTGTTGAACAGGAAGGCAAACTCGAGGGCAACATGGTGGATCCTCCTTCTCCTGCCGCTGGCTCTCCTGCACGGTACCACAGGCCAGAGAAGAACTGGACGTAGGAACAACTACAGGCTGCCAGACGATGGAGGAAATGGTAATTGCATGCATGTGAGGCATTGTACTGCATCCAGGCAGGAAGTACATCAGTCAGGCCCTGTCAGAGATGAATTCATTTAAAAATGTGTCGTTTGCAGCGGTGTACAGCTGCACACTGAGAACCCGTCCTAATATTTTCACCACCTTATTTAAAAGGAAGAACCTATTTGATTTTGGTGCAAATCTAAGTAAAAATTTGGAATGTCCGATACTTCTCAGTAACGATAATTGTTGGCCAAATAAAAATGCAATATCAGTATCATATTTTTTGCCAATCATGAAAACTGATATTTCAAAAAATGCTGTAAACAACACACGTGTTCATTCCGCCACAGGAGATATGTCACGTTACACAGCTCGGTATCGGCTGATATCGGTATCAGAAATGGAGAGTTGGACAATATCGGCATATCGGGTTTCGGAAAAGAGCCAATATCAGACATCCCTACTAAAAAAAGCATCTAGAAGAATTGAGTTTCTCATTTTGCTGTTACAGTCCACTTGTATCGGGATCAAATGGAGTTAGTGAGAGCCGGGCCTACCCAAAGTCTACCCCACCCTGCTCCATTTCTGATTTGCATAACAAAAAAAGGGGGTGGGCGCCCCCCCTTTTGGAAGTGGGGTTTGTGCATATTTTTGTACTGTTGTTATTGTTATGATGGACATTATGATGATAATGATATGACTTCTATATTAGTTTATTAGTATATTAGCCCCCCCCCCCCCCCCCAGAACAATTTAGAAGTAAAAACTCCCCAGAAAAAGCTTCACTCATCTCTGTGCTGGATGCTTCTTCACATCCCAGATCGCCCCTCTCTCCCCATCCAATCACTGTTAGTATGCAAATGAAACAGAAAAAGTGACCCATTAGACAACTAATAATTAACAACAACTAAAAAAAGATTAATACAATGTTGTTTGTTAAAATCTGGGTGTAGGATATTTTATTTTCACTTTTCCTCAAAGAGGATGAAGAGGAGATACTGAGAATAGACCATCAAAGGTTCTCCTATTTGGCGATGCAGAGCAGGAATGCAGGTGGGTCACAAGCAAAATGCCTGGATTAGCCTGCTGCTGTGTTTAATGTAACTGTGAGGAACAGATGACATGTGCCCCCGACATTGTCTACGTGGTGTATGATGGCATTGTGGCCTTGGATGCGCAGCCCAGGGGTCCCTGCGCATTTAAAGCCAATGAGAGGCGTTCATTTGATTTGTTAAGATTACACTCGGTTGTTGTTAAACCCTGTCATGCCTTCTCTCCTCCCTCTTTGCCACTTGAGCCGGTGGGAGGGATGTAGGCGTATGTGCGCCGCTCACGAAAATTGCCCTGTTGGCGCAGCTTACGCATAGTGCACATGGTGCGCCCGGTCTATTAATTGAGAGCCCAGTGTTCAATCTTCAATCAGGTTTACAGCAGTTGCATGCTTTTCCTCAGATTCTTTCCCCTTCCTGTCTGGCAGCTCCCACCTGCTCCCTGGAAGTGGTTTTCATCCTGGACAGCTCCGAGAGCGCCAAGATCTCCCTGTTTGAGAAGCAGAAAGGTTTTGTGCTGAGCTTCAGTACTCGCCTGTCCATGCTGCAGGTGGCCGGCTGGACGCTGAAGGTGCGAATGGCCGCCCTCCAGTACAGCAGCACCGTGTCGGTGGAGCACAGGTTCTCGGCCTGGAAAAACCTGGACTCCTTCCACGGCCCGGTCAGTGTCATGAGCTACATTGGACACGGCACCTACACCACCTACGCCATCTCCAACGCCACGCAGTTGCTGGTGCAAGAGACACCAGACGACAGCGTCAGGGTGGCTGTGCTGATGACCGACGGGGTGGACCACCCCCGGAACCCCGACGTGATCGTGGCTGCGGCGGAGGCCAAAGCTAATGGGATCAAGATCTTCGCTGTGGGCTTGTCGGACATCGCTCGGCAGAGTCACAACAGCGCCAAGCTGCGGGCGGTCGCCAGCGCGCCCGCTCAGCAGTTTGTTCAGAGTCTTCTGGATCCTCAGCTGGAGCAGAAGCTGCTCAAAGAGATGGTGAGCACTGCCCTCTAGTGGCCACATGTGACACAAACACTAAATAACCTCCGCCAAGGCAAAACAGTCTTTTTCATTCATTCATTCATTCATTCATTTTCTACCGCTTTTTCCTCACGAGGGTCGCGGGGGTGCTGGAGCCTATCCCAGCTGTCTTCGGGCGAGAGGCGGGGTACACCCTGGACTGGTGGCCAGCCAATCACAGGGCACATATAGACAAACAACCATTCACACTCACATTCATCAATCACGTCACCAATTAACCTAGCATGTTTTTGGAATGTGGGAGGAAACCGGAGTACCCGGAAAAAAGCCACGCATGCACGGGGAGGACATGCAAACTCCACACAAAGATGGCCGAGGGTCGAATTGAACCCTGGTCCCTGGTCTGCGCGCTAACCACTCGACCGCCGTGCCGCCCAACAGTCTTTTTTGATTGAAAAATAATAAGCCAGGCAATAACTGTAAGAATAAGAATGAAATATCCAGAGCAAAAGTTGTAATTTTACGAGTAAAAAGTAATCATTTTACAAGCGTGAACATAAATACAGGAAAATAAAGCCGTCGCATTTTGGGAACAATTGTAATCACAAGAATAAAACCTTCATTTTTACAAGAAACACATTTTTACCTATTACCTACAATTACAATTAGAACTGAGTATAAAATTGTAGAAACAACTAAATGGTCATTTGGTTGGTGATGATGACACTTGGAGTTTTAAAGAGGAATTATCGTGCTTTTCTGACCTATGAATGTAGTTAGAATGTAGTATTCTCGTATTAAACGAAGCCAAAGTTTCAGATAATGAGGACGTGAGCCCTGAAAGAAGTTTAGGATGGCTCTGAACGCTCCGTTGGCTCTGTTTTTTTTTCTCCAAACAACGAGTCACTGTGACTTCACTGTGAGCCTTGTGAGAAGTCACCGGTGACTTCCTTTTATGGACAAATCCGGGTACAAGCTGAGTGTGACCAGTGATCACAGTGGAGTGGACGTAAGTGGTAAGTGGAAAAATCCACTTCATCCAAGGAAATACAGCTAGAATAGGTGCAGATTCTTTAAGATCTACAAAGCTTTCTGTGTGGATTATTGTGTGTAGTTGCTCTTTAGGAGTCCACAACTCATTACAAAGGGCTGAAAAAGAGCATAATAGATCCCCTTGAAGGCATATTTTTCTGTAAAAGTTTGGTTGGACCCACGACCGTAGTGAGGATAAATGGCAAAAAAAAAGTAAAAAGTAAAAAAAAAAAGTCTGAATTTCTGAAGCATAAAATCTTAATTTTATGAGAAAAATAAAAATTATATCATAATATTATTTTTGCACAAATTGTCATAAAAGTCAAAATATTTCAAGAATTAACAAAAAAAACCCTGTGAGTATAAAAAAACAGAATGCCCAGAATATTGTCAGAATGACCTTCATTTTGTGAGTGTTTTCACATTAATAGTCAGAATTTAATGAGCATTAGGTCAGATTATTTCGTGAAAAAGTCACAATTTTAACAAGCGCAATTTCAAATCATAACAATGTTGTAATTATGAGAATTCAATTAAATTATTACAAGGGAAATCTGCGGTTTTAGTATGAATCGCATAGTCAGAATTTTACAAGCATAGCCTATGAGAATACAATAACATAATTACATAAATAAAGCCTTAATTTTGCTGATTTTTTTACATTAATAGTCAATATTTTTTGAAGGCATATTTTTCTGTAAAAGTTTGGTTGGACCCACGACCGTAGTGAGGATAAATGGCAAAAAAAAGTAAAAAGTAAAAAAAAAAGTCTGAATTTCTGAAGCATAAAATCTTAATTTTATGAGAAAAAAATATATAATATTATTTTTGCACAAATTGTCATAAAAGTCAAAATATTACAAGAATTAACAAAAAAACCCTGTGAGTATAAAAAAACAGACCTTCATTTTGTGAGTGTTTTCACATTAATAGTCAGAATTTAATGAGCATTAGGTCAGATTATTTCGAGAAAAAGTCGCAATTTTAACAAGCACAATTTCAATCATAACAATGTTGTAATTATGAGAATTCAATGAAATTATTATAAGGGAAAGCTGCTGTTTTAGTATGAATCGCATAGTCAGAATTTTACAAGCATTGACATAAGCCTATGAGAATACAATAACATAATTACATAAAGAAAGCCTTAATTTTGCTGATTTTTTTTACATTAATAGTCAATATTTTTTCACAAGAATAAAGTAGAAACCTAAAATTTTACAAGCATTAGCGGAAAAAAATGAGAATAAAGAGAATGACCAGAATGATGTTATTGTCGTAAGAATAAAGCCTGATTTTCATTTTGATGAATGGATGGACGTTTGGTTGGTTACTGACTCTTCTGTGTGTTATTATTTTGCTTCCAGGGTACAGTCGTACTGGAAGAGGTGCGTGTTTGCAATTTTACATTTTGTATTCCAGCACCGGGTGATGTTCCTGACTCATCATCTCCTTGCCTCTTTAGTGTCCAGAAGCTCAGGTGTGTTTGTGTGAAAGAGGAGACCGAGGACCCCCAGGAGCTCCGGTGGGTTATTACTGCCTCAAAATCATTTTCAACACTCAAAAATGAGTCATTTTAACAAAAATGTTAAAATGACTCATTTCAGGGCAGAAAAGGCGAGGCGGGTTTCAGAGGGCCGCCTGGTGCTCTGGGAGAGAAGGTAGGTCACAATGAACAATGAGACAAGGAAAAGGAAAAAGTGTCTCGGTCTCATTGTGGGTCTGTGTTGTCACTCAAGGGGGAGTCCGGCGTGAACGGTCGACCAGGAAGTGACGGTCCAGAGGTAAAGCGTAACCCGGTCTTATTTTGCGCTGTTTGTTTGAGGATAGAGGAAGCTCTTATTGTTGAAGGCTGTCTTGCAGGGTCGTCCGGGTTACAAGGGCAACAAGGTAAGGTCATATCTTCATAGTTGTGGAAAAATAAGCACTTCAAAAGCTTGAAATGTTTCTTTCAGGGGGAGAGGGGGGAGTGTGGTCCTCCTGGGACTAAAGGTGACCCGGTATGTGTTTTATGAATAGGATTTTCATTAAAAACTCTTAATTAGTTTCTAATTAATGAAGTGTCATCTTTTAGGGTTCGGAGGGACATCCTGGACTACGAGGACCAAAGGGAAAACAGGTACCTTTGACTCATATTAGTGAATAAACTACAGTATGCAAACACCAGAATGAAATTTATGCATGTGGTGAAGTAAAAAGAAGTCTGAATTTCTGAAGCATAAAATCTTAATTTTATGAGAAAAATAAAAATTATGTCATAATATTATTTGGCAGGATCCAATCACAAGCCATCAGTGACCTCAAAATGACCTTGTCAACCCATTGGAAATGGCAGGACAACATAACAGTCTGACTGATGGTGTTTGGTTTTACAGGTTAAAAAAGTGCTAATGTTAACCAGCAAACATAAAGTCACAGAATTCCAAGAATTATGTCATAATCATACGTCTACAGACTAGAATAAAGCCAAGAAGTCGCAATTTTACAAATTTCCCCACTGAGGGACGAATAAAGGCATATATATATATATATATATATATATATATATATATATATATATTCCAATTTCCAGTGTTGTATTCTTGTGTTAAACAATGCCAGATTGTTTCAGATAATGAGGTTTGCGCATTTGGGAGTGAGCCCTGAAAGAAGTTTGGGATGGCTCAAAACGCTTGGTTCCAGAGGGCGTAGCAAAACTGTTCCTTTGTGATGTCACAGAGGAGCGAGCATCGTTATATGGGCATGGATGTAAGCCAGATAAGCTCTCTGCCCTCCCCCAAGCTCTGCTCCTCTGTTTACGTTGCTAGCAATGGCTCGTAAGGGAAAGCCACATTTGTTTACATTTCCTAAAGACATTGCAATTCCTACATTATTAATTAGATTATATTAGATTATATTGGATTATATTAGATTATTCATTCATTTTCTACCGCTTATCCTCATGAGGGTCGCGGGGTGTGCTGGAGCCTATCCCAGCTGTCTTTGGGCAAGAGGCGGGGTAAGCCAATCACAGGGCACATATAGACAAACAACCATTCACACTCACATTCATACCTATGGACAATTTGGAGTCGCCAATTAACCTAGCATGTTTTTGGAATGTGGGAGCAAACCGGAGTACCCGGAGAAAACCCACGCATGCACGGGGAGAACATGCACACAGAGATGGCCGAGGGTGGAATTGAACCCTGGTCTCCTAGCTGTGAGGTCTGCGTGCTAACCACTTGTCCGCCATGCAGCCCTATATTAGATTATATTAATAAAGTCAAAAGTTGTCATTTTACAAATAAAAGGTTGAGATGAACCCTGGCTTTACAATGCTAAACAGAAATTGGAATAATGTATTTATCGACTATCACCAACAACAGCAAAGAGTAATAACCCAGTTTAGTTGTATCTGAATCCACAAGCAATTTCATTGTTTTTTGATGTCCCCTTCAACCATTGATACAAAAGACGGTAGTCAAAGTGTCCACTGTGACGACTGCTGGTGGAGTCTGGTCTTTGTTCACCTCTGCACTAATGGAATGTGAATATTGGCTTCCATCTAATCCTGATTCCAAAGCAGGGAATTCAGGCTTGCAGGATATTTTTCTTTTGCAGGAACACACTTTGTATGGTGGGATTAGCACGGCGACCTGGACGCTTAGTTGTCGGAATAAAGCGTGTTGCTTTTTGAGCGGGGCCTGAGAAAGTACATGAAAGAACTGGATGTTGACTTTAATCCTCCTCTTGTCTGATTCTCATTCATCTGACCTGCTACAAGACTACATTATTTATAACCTTCTTTTGCCACATATGATGGAATAGGGGCGTCCCAAATGAGGCCAAGGGGTCATTTGAGGCCCGCAGATTGTTTTTGATTGACTTGCAACATATTCTACAGACAGCATTAAGCACGAAACATTGGAACATTGGAACACTTGTCTGAGCTTAAACCTGAGAGACCTGGGTTCAATCCCACCCTCGGCCATCTCTGTGTGGAGTTTGCATGTTCTCCCCGTGCATGCGTGGGTTTTCTCCGGGTACTCCGGTTTCCTCCCACATTCCAAAAACATGCTAGGTTAATTGGTGACTCCAAATTGTCCATAGGTATGAATGTGAGTTTGAATGGTTGTTTGTCTATATGTGCCCTGTGATTGGCTGGCCACCAGTCCAGGGTGTACCCAGCCTCTCGCCCAAAGACAGCTGGAATAGGCTCCAGCACCCCCCGCGACCCTCGTGAGGAAAAGCGGTAGAAAATGAATGAATGAAGTCCTATCGTGGTCATATCAACTATCAGGGGGAAAAATCAGGGAGAGCTAATTGAAATGTGTTTAGGAGCTTACTGGCAGCTCATGATCTACTGGCTGGAGACCCCTGAGTGACCGTGTATGAACTCAAAGAGTAGGCACCACTGGTGCTCAGGAGAAGCCGGTACTAGCCGTGTGGCCTCCAACCTCGCCTGCCCGAGGAGCACTCTCGGAAATACTTTGTCAGAGGCACCGCTGGTGCTGTGGAGCTCAGACGCAGACGTGAGGGCACTGCGTTTACTATCTGTATACAATCTTCAAATGTGGTCATTCCATGTTTTTTTCACATGTTCCAGACATCAGTGAGCACTGTGGTTCTCTCCAACCTCCATGGACGCACAGCGTGTCCGACATTATTGCACCTTTCCCGGCGATAGTGCTTTGCTTCTGGCTGCAGCAACAGTTTGGCGGATATTTCACGTTCATGTTTACAAAAACAGTCCATGTGAAATGCAGCTGACAGATGAAAATGTTTTTCTCTTCTTGGGAAGTACCAACTATAACAACTTCTGCCTGAGCTTGTTTCATGAAGCAGACCAGCGCTTGGGGGAGGGCTCCTTTGTGACATCACAAGGGAACAGTTTTGCAACGCCCTCTGAAACCGAGGGTTTTAAGCCATTCCCAACTTCGCGCAAACACTTGATGATCATAAATAATGACTATCTATACAGAATTAAGCGATTTCATGTATTTTGCAGGGAGAGACTGGACCACCTGGTGACATTGGCCTCGAGGGACCACCTGGACAAAAAGTACCGTATTTTCCGCACTATAAGGCGCACCTAAAATTTGATTTTTTTTTAAAAAGCTGACAATGCGCCTTATAATCCGGTGCGCCTTATACGTATATGGATCAATACTGAGCCGCGACAGGTCTCGCAACTTACGGTAAGCAGCCACCGACTCCATTTTTCCCGTAGAAGAAGAAGTGCGCTGTGCATACTGGGAAATATTAAACAACGATTCACTTTAATTTGTGCGTTTGTATAAAGACCCTGAAATGGCTCCTATTAAGAGACACGCTTACAACGCAGAGTTTAAACTCAAGGCGATCAGTCCCGCAGTAGAACACGGAAATAGAGCAGCAGCAAGAGAGTTTAACATTAATGAATCGATGGTGCGGAAGTGGAGGAAGCATGAGGATGAGCTGCGCCAAGTAAAGAAGACTAAACAAAGTTTCCGTGGCAATAAAGCGAGATGGCTTTACCTCAGAGAAAATAATAAAACAGCTGTTTATTCATTTTGGGAGTGAATGGAGTTGTGGAAAGCTTGTTTGTTCTCTATTAATAAAGTTTGACTGACCTATCTGACTGTTTTGTTGACATTCCCTTTAGCGCGGCACCATCTAATGGTTGCATAACGTAACTACAGCCTCTACTGTAGCGCCTTATAATGCGGTGCGCCTTATGTATGGAAAAAGTTTTAAAATATATCATTCATTGAAGGTGCGCCTTATAACACGGTGCGCCGTATAGTGCGGAAAATACGGTACTTTTGATGAGGATCGTAATGAGGCTTCAAAATCAATAGTCTTGCGTGTGGAAAAACAGCATCATTATGGCGAATTTATGGACGTTTTGTAGGTTATTTTCCCAGTAGGAATGAAGCCATGGCCTTTGCTGGTATAAGCTGTTAGACTTCATACAGTGTGGTACACAATGGCACACATACAGTCAAGGACCTTTAAGGAGGAAGCCCACAGGCATGAAGCTTCTGCTGAGCATGGAGCTGATGCACAGCTTTTTGACAAAGATGTCTTTATCGGCAGCAAATATGGTTGATTTACAGCACATGGGAAAATATTACACATTCATTCAGAGGAGGGGGGACAAAGCTCTCCTCTTTTGTGCCAAAATACCACAAAATGATTGCAGCTATGAACCATTTGGACCTTTAAAGGCTGCATTAGAATAAATAGAGCTGAATACCTTTACGTGTTTTATTTTTTCAACACTGCGTTAATAACATACATTGTAGAAGAATGTAAACATACTTGCTGATACTTACGTCAATGTTGTCCTGTTGCAGGGCGATCGAGGGCCTGGTGGTGACCCTGGTCCACCGGGTGACTTTGGTATTGGCTTTCCAGGAGCCAAGGTGATGTCTACCTTTATGAATAAAAAAAACAAATATGTCAGTGACTGGAATGGCAAAGATATCTGAATGTGCACTGAGGTGACGTGTGATGCTTTCAGGGTGAAAAAGGTATCCAGGGAAGGCCAGGTCCAACAGGTCCACTTGGCATCGGAGAACCAGGAATACCAGTGAGTAGCTCTACAATGTAATTTAGAAACATGTTTTTGTACGATATGAGTATTTGCCATACATTCATTTATGTGTGGTGGCCTGCCATAGATCAATTAGGATCGCCACAAATACACTCCTAATCGCAAAAGACCAGTTGAAAAATTGCAACAATTTACATTTTGCACTGTTTTTAAATACTTTAGTAAGCAATTTAGTGCAAATAAGCATTAAAGTGAAATAGAATGATCAAAAGTTTAAGAACATAACAACTTCAAAAATAGGTTTGGGCGTGATTAATGCCGGTGTTTCCAGGAGGCTAGTGGGAATGTTGTTCCAGATGGCTTCACGGAGATCATGCACTGTCTGGAACTGATGTCCATTGTTGTAAACGTCCCTTGCCATCTATTCGCAAATGTTCTCAGTTGGCTTTAGATCAGAGGAACACGCAAGATGGTCCAAAAGAGTGAGCTTATTCCTCTGGAAGAAGTCCTTTGTCAGGCAGGCATTATGAACTGCAGCGTTGTCCCGTTGAAAAGGCCAGTCATTACCACACAGACAAGGGACTTCAGTCACAAGGGATGTCTCCAGCAACATCTCCACATAGCCATCTGGAGAATTCTGGAGAGCCCAGGTACTGGGGGATGAGCTACAGTGCCATGTCTCCTGCATCATCATCATCATAGCCGAACAGCAGGGGATCCAGGTGTGGGTCAGTAATGTCTCTGATATATGACAGGATGACGCTTGAATGTCATCATGACCACAGAGGTCAAGGTGACGGATCTGTAATCATTAAGTCCTCAGTTTCTTGGGATGATGGTGGAAGCCTTCTTGAAGCAGGTTGGAACGTTGCATGTTTCCAGTGAAGGTGTTAAAAAGGTCTCAACACCGGTGTGGAGGTGCACGGAGCAAAAATGTTCCGCACAAAAGGATACGCTCCAGGGTGCTTGGGTGCAAAAATGACGTTGTTTGTCCACATGGAGACATGCGGACCTCGCAGATGCAGAAAGCATAAAACAGCCTTTATGCAGCTCAACAATCCAGCCACGTTTTTGCCTTTGCCATGAAGAGATCCTGAAACTGCAAGTTAGATTGTATTTTTCACTTCTTCTGGTTTAATGGGCACTTTTGGAGACTCGAATATGTAAGCATGTATTGATGTTCTGAAGGAGCAGCAGGAGCAGCAGGAGAAGCAGGTGCTTTTGCTGTTTGTCTCCCACAGCGTGTGACCATGTGTCATGGTCGATTTATGCAAACTAGACAATTTACTTAATCATTTCCTGTGTGATTGGCAGGGTGTAATGCCATAGTTCCACTGCCCAGTTATATTGGCTAACCTGGTGCAAGGGCTACAGTGCTGCTTGAACCACAAAACATGTGTAATAAGTAGTAGTATGTAAAAGTATGTTAGCCCCAAAAAGTTTTTTTCTGTTCCAAAAAAAATATTTTTTTAAAAAGGGGACCTGTTGTGCCCATTTTCTGCCCTTTTGTATTGAGTTGTGGACTCCTACAAAGCAGCCTCACAAGATAACCCATACAGAAAGCGTTCTAGATCTTCCAGAATCTGTACCTATTCCAGCTGTACTGTATTTCCTTGGATTTTGGTTCTGTTTTAATTTATTCCATTCACAGCCCACCCTTGGGCATGCCCGCTCCACTGTGGTTGGTCCCACTCAGCTTGTACAGATTGTTCCCGCACATATCCACACGTAGCAGGGTATTTGTAAAACCACATATTTCCCCCTCTCCGTTTATGAAAAATATTGTGTCCACACAACCTCATATTTTTTTGAATGCACCCACACATAACTGACAATAACAATAGTAAGGACCATGACATTCAGAAATTTGTGCGCCGAGGACAAATTCCATCTCAAGGTTCTCCCACCAGCTGGCAATGAGTCCCAGTCTGAGTCCGAAAACCCAGCATCGGAGTCTGTTACGAGGAAGATGCCTTGGACATGGAATGATTATTTGAGGGAAAATGGCTGATCTCAAAGTGCTTCTTCACCTCTTCGCCATGTTCTTCAACATGAAGCAGAATTTGAATACAAAACGTTTGAATAACAGCTACAACCAAACACAGTTATGAGGGCATCTATGTAGTTTCTGATGTAAACACTGGTCGTGTGTGGGAAAACCCCGGTTATTGGCGTCCATAACCAAACACGCAACCAGATTTTTTTCTACACTTTGGCCTTAGGTTTTGAAAACCTTTGTTTTTTGTGCCAGATATCTGCGGGCTCGTGTGGATAGCCAAATCGTGGAAAAAAATTGTTGTTTTATGAGATACCTTCCTTCCTTCTTCCAAACTTTTTTCAGGGTTCACTATCAAATGCGCAAACCTCATTATCTGAAACTTTGGCATTGTTTAACACAAGAATACAACATTCTAACTACAAAAAAACATAATAGGTCCCCTTTAAGAGATTTCATAATAACACAGTAACGCATCTGCATACGTACAATACAAGGTACACTGGTGTGTCGCAGGCTGTCAGGTAAATACATTTAACCGTCTCAAATAGAAAGAGCATCTGCTGTGTTTAGCAGGTCAAGTTGTAAAACAAAATATGACATTTTGTTACACAATCATAGAAAACTAAGATTAATGAGCTCCAGTTTCCTTTAACGCATCCAGTTACTATGTGGCCCACAGGAGACGTTCACATGTCAGTGTTTATTCACTTACTGTACATGCTTGAGGCAACGCTGGCTGTCTGTTTCAGGGTCCTCTTGGACCACCGGGACTACGAGGAAACCCTGGACCACCTGGAGAGGGTCCTGCAGGGCCAAAGGTGGGTGGGTCAGTCTGCAAACATTATTCAACATAACGTTTGTTGTGAATTGGCAACGTGTACAACCGTGAATCAAATTGATTACAAATTCTAAAACAAGCAAAACAATAAGAGCAAGAGTATTAGATCAATATCTACAGAAGACAAATTAACCTTCGATGTAGATGATGTGCTGATCGTCCTCCAGAAAAACCCATTCATCACTGCTGGAATGTCTGTTAGTCATTCTCATCCTTATCTAATTATACCATCAAGACCCAATGAGGATAAGAGCACCCACCTTTGAATTATATCACCTGTCAAGTCAGCTACAATACTTAAAACAGTGGCTCGCCTCCTCACAGCATCATTCACACTAGTTAGAAACTGAACTGACACCATGCAGTAATATAAACATGTTAATCATTGTCAGTCGTAAAAGGTCAACATTTGAAAGTAATACAAAAATGGTTCCTCCAATTTTTTGTGCGGATCACATGATTGTGCCCCACGCATTACATTTTTTTAAACAATTTTAACATACAAGTTAAATACAGGGCGGCACGGAGGTCTAGTGGTTAGCGCGCAGACCTCACAGCTAGGAGACTAGGGTTCAATTCCACCCTCGGCCATCTCTGTGTGGAGTTTGCATGTTCTCCCCGTGCATGCGTGGGTTTTCTCCGGGTACTCCGGTTTCCTCCCACATTCCAAAAACATGCTAGGTTAATTGGCGACTCCAAATTGTCCATAGGTATGAATGTGAGTGTGAATGGTTGTTTGTCTATATGTGCCCTGTGATTGGCTGGCGACCAGTCCAGGGTGTACCCCGCCTCCAAAGACAGCTGGGATAGGCTCCAGCACCCCCGCGACCCTCGTGAGGAAAAAGCGGTAGAAAATGAATGAATGAATGAGTTCTGGTGAAATGAAAAAACACTCCTATAGTCACAGTTACACTCCTATTACCGTATTTTCTGGACTATAAGTCGCTCCGGAGTATAAGTCGTAATTTATTTTACAAACTACTTGACCAAAACCGACATTACGTCCTCTTGGAAGGCAAGTTCTAACAATAAAAGAATAGAGAACAGGCTGAATAGGTGTAAGATATGCTAACACAATGGTTATTCAGCTACACAAAAAATAAACAAACAACAAAGGTGACCAGTGTTTATGTAACACAACAGTTTTTTCATTTATAAGTTGCTCTGGAGTATAAGTCGCAGGAACAGCCAACCGATGAAAAAAAGTGTGACTTATAGTCCGGAAAATAAAGAAAAAAAATAAAAATTTACCACTATGTCATTATGGGATGTTGGACATGCCATGGCTGACTTCCTGAAAACCTCGCGGAAAGCCGCGATAAAGCAAGGGAGCGATTATCAAAATGCAATACTACGAGGGTCTGTATAACTCTTGGTAGAAGTTCCCATATACTGTAATTCAAATGTCCATGTGTTTACATGTTAGGGTGATCGTGGACTTGAAGGACCCCGGGGGAATCGTGGGCTGCCTGGTATCGGGTTCAAAGGTGACAAGGTAAATAAACCTATTGTCGTATATATTTATTGTTTAGGTCTCTTATGCTTCACCAAAAGCCCAGAATACTGCATATTTGACAAGCATTTCTTTAGGGCAGTCTTGGTCCACCTGGACAGCCTGGTCCAGTTGGTTCTCCCGGTGTTGGGTTCCAAGGAGAAAAGGTGCAAATTTACAAACAATCAGTTGTATCACCTGCTAGATTAGCTCTGAAAAAGCTACCAGGGTCTCTTACCTGCACATTTTTCCTTCAGGGTGACCAAGGCCCTGCAGGACCCACGGGCCCCAGAGGAGCTCCAGGTGTGGGAATACCAGGACCTAAGGTATAGGACCAAAGTAGACCCGCATTAAATGTCTGATTAAATGCTAATTTGCTAAGCTGCTAATTGTGATGGACGTTCAGCTGTTTAGCACTTTGATTGCATGGAAATGACTCTGCTTGCATTCATGCAGATCAAATAAGTGTGTCCTGTCAATCAAACACGAGGTTATTTATAATCTCAGCAAGATGAGGGTGTCTTAATGTTAATTTCCTTTGCAATTAAAGTGTAAATCACGGAATTCAATATGCATTTAGTGGTGAAAAACACTGACAGCAATAAAAACAACAGTAAGATTTTTCCATTTTTTATGACATTTAGGGAAATCAGGGATTCTCAGGAGTACCAGGACCCCCTGGCGAGAGAGGTGTGGGAGCGCAAGGACCAAAAGTAATTATATAAGCAAAAAGCAGCATATAAGTCCCAATGGGTAAATATTACAAAATAACTCGTTGTGATGCTCTCAGGGAGGTATGGGGGCCGAGGGCCTTCCAGGCATTCCTGGTCAACCAGGAGAGGATGGGGTACCAGGGCAAAAGGTATTAAGGTTCACTGTATTTAGTATATTTAGGATATATTTTAGGTTACTTTGATTGTTTAGTTCCCTTTTTCAATGTCAGGGTGACATTGGATTACCAGGCCCCAGGGGACCAGATGGCAGTCCTGGTAAAGGCACCCCTGGACAGAAGGTGAAGATTTTCATTTTTTAACTATCATGGCTTGGAATGGTATGAGCAAATTATCATGGTCTTTTGTCAGGGGGATAGAGGGGACAGAGGGACCAGAGGTCTGCCGGGTGCTGTTGGCCCTGTGGGGCCAATGGGACCAAAGGTAAGGATATATTGAAGGCAGCATTGTTTTACAGTACATATATCTTGGTGGAGTTGCAGTACAGAGTACAGGACTTAGACCTTCCAGTTTCATGGGACGCAGCACAATGAGTGTTATGTGTTTAGGGCGATCCTGGATTTATTGGGCCACCTGGTGCACCAGGACAACCAGGGAGGGGTATTCCTGGTGCCAAGGTAAGACCATGCGATGCTCAAAATACAATCCTGTTTATTTCATCCTATCATCCATTCTTGTTGTCCCTCCAGGGAGAGCCAGGTCCACAAGGTCCTGCTGGAGTAATAGGTGAACCCGGTCGCGGAATAATTGGACCCAAGGTGCGTTCAAGGCATAATGACTTTCAATGATATATCATGACCAGGTTCTGACAATGTGGCTTCTATAGGGTGACAGAGGGTTTCCAGGGCCTGCTGGGTTATCAGGAGGTAAAGGAGAAGGCATGCCAGGTCCTCCAGTGAGTACCAATGTACAATGTGTCCAGTGCACGTCCTTGTTATCATTCCTAACACTTTGCCTCAGGGGCTCCCAGGACCCCCTGGCTTGACAGGTGAGCCTGGACCAGATGGAGTAGGCTTACCAGGACCGAAGGTAAAGAAGAGGTAGAGAAGATAGATGAATGGAGCACAATGAAAGATAAATTCTTGTTTTGTCCAGGGAGACAGAGGCCTGCCTGGACTGCCTGGGCCTGCAGGTGCGCCAGGAGTAGGCCTCCTTGGGCCAAAGGTAGCCATATGAATCGTGATTATCATACATTGAAGGCTTAAAGATTGACATTCCTATTGAGAGACACGCCTTAGATTTTTCCCTGCAGGGTTCCATTGGCGTGATGGGTCCTCCTGGACCACAGGGCCCCACAGGAGAAGGTATCCAAGGACAAAAGGTATAGCAGCCACCTGACACCGGCAAGATCCACTTTGAAAGAGTGCAGATTCAAGTTTTTTTTTACTTTCTCTACAGGGAGAGCCTGGATTTCAGGGGATTCCTGGCCCAAGAGGTCCTCCTGGAATAGGACTTCAGGGAGATAAGGTACCACTATCCTGCTGATAAATCTAAGAAGAATATCTATGCCAGCTTGACTTTGTGATAGAAGACCGATTACCGGTAGATATGCTACGTTGTTCTTGCAGGGGGACCGAGGCTTCACTGGTGAGAGAGGAAAAAAGGGAGACAGTGGGTCTGGCGGAGAACCCGGAGCCACTGGACCTTCGGTACTGGATTTTGTTGAAAAATTATGAATGGATTGATTGCTGGAGATGAGAGTGGACGGGTTTGACTCTAGGAACCGGAGGACTGGAATGTGCTATGTGAATACATCCTGGAAGGACTAAACCCTTTCATGATGCTTGTGAAGCATTACCAGGAATATCTACTGGTAATGAAGGCATACTCAGATGGTCTGTTTCTCTTTTGAACTGCAGGGAAGAGTGGGACAAAAAGGTGAACCTGGACTTACAGTAAGTCAAATGATGCTCAAACTAACTTGATGAATACTTTTTGAATACTGAGCTTTGCAACTCCGTCACAAGAACCTTGCTTTGCTGTCTTTCACAGAGGGAAGAAATCATCCAAATCGTGAGATCAATATGCAGTAAGTCGGTAAAACAGAGGGAGTTTTTACTTTTGCTGTGCGATGAAGTCTTGGTCTCCATCTTATGCCTCAGATTGCGGGGTGACATGCCGCCAAAGCCCCTTGGAACTGGTCTTTGTAATCGACAGCTCCGAAAGTGTGGGTCCAGACAACTTCAATATCATCAAGGACTTTGTGAGCACCCTTGTCGACCGGGCATCTGTGGCCAGGGACACCACACGGGTGGGGGTCGTCCTGTACAGCCACATCAACACGGTCGTGGTCAGCCTCAGCCAGGCGGCCTCCCAGGATGAAGTCAAGTCGGCAGTACGCTCCATGACTTACCTGGGCGAGGGCACCTTTACAGGCAGCGCCATCCAGCGGGCCAATCAGGTTTTCCGAGCGGCCAGAGCGGGAGTAAGGAAGTTGGCGATCGTCATCACGGACGGCCAGGCCGACAAGAGGGACTCGGTCAGTCTGGAGAGCGCGGTGAGGGAAGCCCAGGGAAGTAACATCGAGATGTTTGTGATCGGGGTGGTCAACACCAGCGACCCGCTGTTTGTGGAGTTCAGGAAGGAACTGGACCTCATGGCTTCAGAACCAGACAGTGACCACGTGTACCTCATTGACGACTTTAAGACCCTGCCAGGTGACGATGCACAGAGCTCATGATGCAAAAACACACTTACTAAAACAGAAAGTAATACGAACACTAAAGCTTGAAAAGTTTAAAACTAAATCAACAGATGCAGAAAAGTTCAGAGACAACCGCAATTAGCTTTACGGAAATACTTTTGGCGCTTCCTGGGAAAACCAGCATATGTTGTGTTTTCGTGCTAGTCTGGAAAACACAATGTATGCTGGTCCACCAGGCTGGTCCACCAGACCAGCATACTCGCGCAAAAACACCACATCTGCTATAATGGTCATGCTGGTAGGTCTATGCCAGTGATTTTCAACCACTGTGCCGCGGCACACTAGTGTACCTTGAGAAACCGTCAGGTGTGCCGTGAGGAATTATCCAATATCACTTTTTATAATTAACATTTATTAATCATCATTTGCAAATATGTCAATAGCCATTATGTCAATAATATACATGGACCCAAATATTCCAATTGCATTTGGTTTATTTGCTCAAACGGAAAGAATTGAACAGGGATGGAATATTCCTTTAACCAATCCGATTGAGGTATCTTGTACCCACTCAAACGGAAAGTTGCCAGATTGCCTTCTTCTTTGTGGTGTTTTTCTTCTTCTGTTGTTTATTGGCGGTTGGCAAGCAGCTTTCGTGTGCATTAGCGCCATCTGTGAAACAGAATCTAAACACTTCTATACTTTATTCACAAGTCCAGTTTTATTAAAAAAGAAAATATATATCTATATAAAACATGTCCTGAGTTTAATTATAAAATATTAGCAAGATTGAATTTGATCTTTTCCTGTTTAAATTGATCCCGGGTGCGTTCTTTCAGCGCGTGCTCAGATATGACGTAACACGCAGATCCAGACGTTCTTCACTTTTAAAAATGGAGGCCAGCAATCGGCACTGGACTAAGCAAAGTTTGTTTTTGATTCAAACTAAATTTCAAGACTGGACAGACGAAAAACTGGCAATACGGAGTTATTCCAACAAGTGAAAGAAAAACTTGGGGAAGCCGGTATCACGTGATGTTGATGTTTACGTTTTACTGGGCATGCCCTATTGACTATTCTGGTTGATTTTCACGGTGCATGTAGACAAGAGATTGGAATATTCCTTTCCATGGATACCATTGTTTCCCGAAAGGTCATTCGGAAAGAGAAAAAGTGGTGATGTAAAAACGTGGCTACTGTGGAGTGTCTGTGGTGTAAAGACTGGCAGAGCAATGTAATATTGGTCCGTGTGGCAACACCTACCTTGTTCCTCCGATAGACTTATTGATGCACGTGTGAGGTTGTGGTGACATTTTGTAACATTTTTGGTTAGTGGTGTGCCACAAGATTTTTACAATGTAAAAAACGTGCCGTGGCTCAAAAAAGGTTGAAAATCACTGGTCTATGCTGTTTTTTTTAGTTGAGTTTGTGGTCTCTAGCTGCTAAAATGCTAGCTTACAGCTGTCTGGCGCATGCTGGTGTTGGCTTGTAAGAACAACTAAACGCTTTTTTGAACGTATTGTTCTGGTGTAGGTTAGCCCACCTAGCTAGCAAGACAAGTGGCTGTCAGCCATTTTGAATTGTAGCAAAGCCAGCATCATAAATGTAACAGAACCATCTGGATAGGTGAATACGGACACAGGTAAATTCTATTTTTCCTTACCCTCATTTGTTGACAATGATTAATCGTTTCAGCCCTCGAGAAGAAACTCTTAAGTCGCATCTGCGAGGACAGTCAAAATGGATCGCTCCAGCACAGTCCACCTCAACCCGCAAGAGAAGCTGCAGCTCCGCAGAGACCAAAAATAGACCACAGAACTTCGTCAGAAACCCAGAGACTGCCATTCTTTGACAGAGAACCTTTCAGACCACAAACGACCGTCGAGACAAAGCACACCATCATGGCTGGAGTCAACGGGCCGATGGCCCCCACTATGAAAACACCACGGGGGTCCCGTCCACCCATGACTTCTGCATCCTCGCGTGAGTTTGACAAAAAGGAAGCTTCTTGTTGAAATATTTAGAGAGTAAACAAAATGTCCTACTTCCATGACAGAGCGCTGCAGTCAGGTCCTGGACCCGGGGCCATGTCGGGACTACGTGGTGAGGTGGTACTACGACGCCACGGCCAACTCCTGTGCTCAGTTCTGGTATGGAGGCTGTCAGGGTAACACCAACCACTTTGACAGCGAGAGGAGCTGTAAAGAAGCTTGCGTGCGTATCTAATATTACTACAAACTTCATAACGTTCTTGGTAATGTACTTTACCACCAAGGTGCTTCAACATGCCTCTTTAACCAAGCATGACTTTAATGTGAACACAATGTTTAATAAGCTCTTTGATGGACATTAAAAACTCATTTTTGTGATTTACTTACTTGAAAAGTTTTTTAAACCACTAACTATTCAGTAAAGCCAATCATGTTGTACTATTTTTTGGACTTTATATTTGTGAAAATGGTACTTTAAATACAGTAATGTCATTAAACAATAAAGCTATTTTTGAATCATTGTTGTCACATTGACTTTGCTGATGTAAAACAGAGCATAAATGGACGCAAAAAAAACAACCTAATCACTACACTTACATAAAATATCACTTTTTAATTAATTTACATTTTAATTATTTAATCACAAAAATACTCATTTTAGTACAAAAAACCCTCCACAGACCTTTCAAAAATTAACAGTAATTAAACCTTGCTTTGAACAAAGAAAATATGCCATTTATTGATGTAATAAATTATATAAGTACCACTAGTTTTAGAACATAATAATAAGAATTATGACCATTCTAGTAACATTAAACTGACCCTGCAGGGTTTTGTTATACAGTCGTTCCTTGTTTGTCACAGTTAATTGGTTCTAGACCAACCATAAGTGAATTTCTGAAGTAGGATTCAATATTAATAAAAGGAAAAAAAAATCATAGTAGAAAATCTTCTAAATAGTATATATCAGACATAAATTTATGTATTTTTTATTAGAGCTCATTTAGCTATTTTTTATGCTTGAAAATGCTTAACATACAGCACATCTATGACATAACTATTAGTTAAAAGAAACATCACTCCTAAATGGTTGCCAACTAGGACACACAAAGTACAAAAATAAACTTTCATCACACATCAGAAGACACATGTTTCCTTTCCATGACCCCAAACGCATCACGTCCTCTGGAGGAAAGCAAGGACAAGATGCTCTCCTCTTCTTCGGGGGTAAAACAGGTACAAGCAGGAAGCAGTATGAAAAATAAAAGTTTAATCATTTGTAGAAGATGAGAAAAGAGGACATGATGATATAACCCGGCTGTTGAGACGGGTCTGGATCCTTGCCGCCGAACAAGCCAAAGTAGAGCACCGTGTTGGATTCGAAGCCGCTCAGTTCCAACTGAAAACATCAATACACACTGTACTTTTTTGTTGTGTAAAATACACTAAGGCACAGGAGATGGAGGTCATAATGGAGTCTGGATCATAACACAGTAAGAACTGTATCACACCAGTGATACCGCTGTACTGCTTTCCTGCTTCACAGTAAGTTCTAGGATTATCATCACACTTTTTTTTGCCATCATTTTGATGGGCACAAAAACATACAAAAAAAAGAAAACTACTTGCTGCTCACTGAGGTTCATTCATTCATTTTCTACCGCTTTTCCTCACCCTGGACTGGTCGCCAGCCAATCACAGGGCATATATAGACAAACAACCATTCACACTCACATTCATACCTATGGACAATTTGGAGTCACCAATTAACCTAGCATGTTTTTGGAATGTGGGAGGAAACCGGAGTACCCGGAGAAAACCCACGCATGCACGGGGAGAACATGCAAACTCCACATAGAGATGGCCGAGGGTGGAATTGAACCCTGGTCTCCTAGCTGTGAGGTCTGCACGCTCCAATGAAAACTTATTTGAGCTAAACATTACCTGTGCCTGACACCTACTATTGTATTTATGTATATGTGTCTGCTTTTTTCCAGCATCTTGACCACATTAGACCAGGTCCAGTTTGAAAACTACTAGGGATGCTCATGATCAGAATTGGCAACATAAAATCCTGATCAAACTGTACACTTTAACATTTATTTATGATGACTGCTATTAGGGCCACATGATGGATGAGTGGTTAGCATGTTGGCCACTGAGTCAGAAGATTGGGAAAACCTCTTGGCATGTTCTCCCCGTGCATGTGTGGGTTTTCTTCGGGTACTCCGGTTTTGCATTTGCAGTAAGGGTAATTAAATTCAGCTCCTGAACGTTCCGCTTCCCTCATTGATACACACACTTCCAACCATTTTCTATGTCGCTTATCCTTACATTAGGACGGCAGGGGAATGCTGGAGCCTATCCCAGCTGTCTTCGGGCGAGAGGCAGGGTATACCCTGGACTGGTCGCCAGCCAATCACAGGGCACATATATACAAACAACCATTCACACTCACATTCATGGAATTGAACCCTGGTCTCCTAGCTGTGAGGTCTGCGCGCTAACCACTCGACCGCCGTGCCACCCCTCACTGAGGTTCTTTTTGTAATTTCACAAGCAAGACAGAGCTGCCTCTGAGCACTTTGAGACGGGGGTTGCGGCCCACAGCAGCACCCATTGCCTGTTGAGAAGAGCGATACATGCTTTCCTGTCAGCGTCTCGGTTAGAAAGCCCACAATTTTTGACATAATTAAACTGTATAGGAGTTCATAATAAACAGCGATTTATCTTTTTAAAATGTGTTGGATCCCGAATCCGATCCGCAAGTACAGACTGGACAGTCTCAAGTTTCTCAAGAAAAGAGGTTACTTCAAGACTTACACAAAATAAACACAGTTAGGACACTGATAAATTGTTAAGTACTGCTTCCTCTTCTGACTCTTCCACATGACCAAGTAACAGCAAGTTTGTTGGCTAGTCCAGCTGCATACTGGCCCATGTTCACAAAACAGTCCAGTGTGAAATGCCTCCAACCACTTGCGCCTGATGGTGGCCATTTAGGAACTGTAAACAAATGTGGCTTTCCCTTACGAGCCACTGCTAGCAACGTAGCACAGCAGAGCTTGGGGGAGGACAGAGAGCTTATCTGCTTACAGCCACGCCCATATAAGGAAGTCGGCTCCTCTGTGACATCACAAGGGGGCACTTTTGCAACACCCTCTGAAACCAAGCATTTTGAGCCATCACAAACTTCTTTCAGGGCTCACTTGCAAATGCGTAAATCTCATTATCTGAAATTTTGGCATCGTTTAACACAAGAATACAACACTAACCACATTTATACGTCATACAAGTGGAAAAAGGATAAAGGTCCCCTTTAAGACTCCTGTCCACTTCAATTCCAGGGTCTCACCCTTCTGTTTATGTCGCATTTTTTTAAAGAGTACAGGTATTTCCCGGGGTCTAAAAGTAGCAACAACAAAGTTGCAAAATATAGGCTCCAGCATCCCGCCACGACCCGAAGGATAACTTCCATTGAAAATGGATGGATGGAAGTTGCAAAATTGGCAACATTGATCCATCCTGCTACATGTTCTTATTCTCTAGAAAAACAGGTGTGTTAGTTAACAGGCAGAGCTTAAATTCTTACTTTTTAACATACTTGGCTGTTAAATATTCAGATTTTGTGATTTTTCTTTTATTGCAAAGGCGCTGACCTGTCTGGTGACATCAACCCTCCAGGGATCGACCTGAAGTCCATCGCACCAGCCTCCTCGCCCGTACAGCCAGGTGCCATGTTCATTGGGCACAGCGCCATCTTTTACTCGCTCTGTGCAGCCCAGCGCCGATCCTGTTGGATCCGCAGAACCATACAAAGATAATAATAAAAAAAAAATAAATAATAATAATAATGAGCCTCACTAGTCAGGGATTTACAGACGATAAGCTTTGCTCACCCGCAGAGTCAAATGTGTGACTGTTGTTGTGGACGCCGTTAAACAGGAAGTGATGGGAAGTGACACAAAATTCCCCGCAGCCATTCTCGTCGCTGCCGTGTCCCGTGATGACGGCGTACAGCTCCACCTGCAAAAGAGAGAAACCGCCGTGAAGGAGGCGCGCTCACCGTCTTTTAAAGCTCCGATGTCTGACCTTCTACCTTCTTGGTGGACGCTGGGACGGGAAACATGATGGGCAGGTACCTCTTGTTGTAGGTCCTGTTAAAGGTTCCACCGCTGTACAGTGACATCACCCGGAAGGGGCGGAGCTTCTCAGTGTGATTGCCTGAGAGATCAATCGTCAAGAAGTTGGAGTGTGTCATTGTCCCCTGTCCCCTATTATGAAAAAGTGGCAAAAGCTCTGTCCTAATGGACATGATATCATCGCTTAGCCCGTCTTGTGTTTATAATGTTCAGATTATTTTGTCTCGGGCCCAGCCAAAGCTGTCAACGGCCGTGGTCCCGTCAATCAGGTCTGGTGCTTGTGTGTCTCACCCAGCATCACTGAGGCTTGGTGACCAGTGTAGAATGCAATATACAGTATCATCACAATGTCTTTGAATGCATCTTCTGAATGCCTTATATTTGTATTTTACTTTATTTAGCCATTTTTATGCTGACAAATGCCCAATTTAATCAAAAATATATACAATTTCAACCATGAAACAGCATAATTTATCAATTAACATACTTTTGGTTTGCTTTGCTTCATACCCAGCGAAAAATACTACAGAAAGGGACCTTTAAGAAAAAGTGGAGTTTGAGTGTCCGTGCATGTAAATTCATACTTGTGAGGTTGGCGGTGCTGAATCTCAGGTTGAGGGAGACGATCCATGGCATCGCCCACGGGACTGTCTTCATTGTGAACATACACTTGCTGGCGTCCAGGACAGGAATGAGGGGAGAGACGTCCGTCTGCCAGTGACCGATACCTCTGCAGACAACAACTCACATGTTGGAAACATGTTTCCATCTTCCCATTCTGGAAGTAACCATTCTCTAATCGCTACCTACCAACTAACACACGCCACTGCATCTAGCTCCGTACTCATCTAACTGAAGGATGCCCAAATGACAAGCGTAACGTATTGTTACATTATTATCCGTTTTTTTTGTCCTACCTTCGGAAAGCTGTGATCCAGCGGCCCAGCTCCACGTTGCAGTAAGGTCCGAGGTGATCGCAGCACACAAACAGCTGCACTGTGTGATCCCATGGAGGGCAGGAAGAGTCTCTCCTGCCAGGACACGACAAGGACGCGTCCAGCAGCAGTGTGTCAAAGTCCAACAAGTCTGCAGAGACACAACAGTCCAAATGTTAATGGTCCCCACAGGACTGCAATCTATTAGTGGCTGTGATGCGGAATGATGTACCACAGTAATCAACGACACTGCATAACTGGCCATGATGCATTTGAAAAAAGGTAAATAAGTAAAAACATGACTCTTCTGTCCCTGTTTTGTAGTGTCTTTGATGCCACAAACAAGACGGAGCAGCCTATAAGTGCTTTTAGATGGGAGAATGGCCCACAGCAGCACTCGCTGCTTGTTGGGAAGAGGGATATGTGCTTTCATGTCAGAGTCTCCAATGAAAACTTCATTCATTCATTCGTTTTCTACCGCTTTTTCCTCACGAGGGTCACGGGGGTGCTGGAGCCTATCCCAGCTGTCTTCGGGCGAGAGGCGGGGTACACCCTGGACTGGTCGCCAGCCAATCACAGAGCACATATAGACAAACAACCATTCACACTCACATTCATACCTATGGACAATTTGGAGTCACCAATTAACCTAGCATGTTTTTGGAATGTGGGAGGAAACCGGAGTACCCGGAGAAAACCCACGCATGCACAGGGAGAACATACAAACTCCACACAGAGATGGCCGAGGGTGGAATTGAACCCTGGTCTCCTAGCTGTGAGGTCTGCACGCTCCAATGAAAACTTATTTGAGCTAAACATTACCTGTGCCTGACACCTACTATTGTATTTATGTATATGTGTCTGCTTTTTTCCAGCATCTTGACCACATTAGACCAGGTCCAGTTTGAAAACTACTAGGAATGCTCATGATCAGAATTGGCAACATAAAATCCTGATCAAACTGTACACTTTAACATTCATTTATGATGACTGCTATTAGGGCCACATGATGGATGAGTGGTTAGCATGTTGGCCACGGAGTCAGGAGATTGGGAAAACCTCTTGGCATGTTCTCCCTGTGCATGTGTGGGTTTTCTCCGGGTACTCCGGTTTCCTCCCACATTCCAAAAACATGCTTAAGGTTAATTAGCGACTCCAAATTGTCCATAGGTATGAATGTGAGTGTGAATGGTTGTTTGTCTATATGTGCCCTGTGATTGGCTGGCCACCAGTCCAGGGTGTACCCCGCCTCCAGCATACCCACGACCCGAGTGAGGATAAGCAACATAGAAAGCGGATGGATGGATGACTGCTATTGGCCAGGGGTGCTGTCAGTGGCGATTCTGGCTTGAGTGATGAGACTCTGCTGAATAAAAATTTGACATGGTCATATTGTGATATGTAGCACACAGGGGGGTTCCGAATGAAGAGTACTTGGTAAACTCAATGTCTTCCACCGCTGAGAGAACCTGGTCATCTAGGCTGATGAATTTAATTATTTTTGGGGTCATTTGCTTTACACTGCTGACTGTTAGGGCGGCACGGCGGCCTAGTGGTTAGTGCGCAGACCTCACAGCTAGGAGACCAGAGTTCAATTCCACCCTCAGCCAACTCTGTGTGGAGTTTGCATGTCCTCCCCGTGGTAAAAAAAATCTCCGGGTACTCCGGTTTCCTCCCACATTCTAAAAACATGCTAGGTTAATTGGCCACTCCAAATTGTCCATAGGTATGAATGTGAGTGTGAATGGTTGTTTGTCTATATGTGATTATATGATTATATGTGCCCTGGCGACCAGTCCAGGGTGTACCCCGCCTCTCGCCCGAAGACAGCTGGGATAGGCTCCAGCACCCCCCGCGACCCTCGTGAGGAAAAGCGGTCGAAAATGAATGAATGAATGCTGACTGTCACACACATACGGGTGAGTGTTCAGCGTTGGCTACATTAGCTGTTGTTTGAGGATCACATCATGAGCCTCAAAAACTCACCATCTTCCGTCAAGTGTTTCTTCAATAGCCGTATTAAAATAAAGATTTTTAAATTGCTCCCTGGAAAGTTTTTTTTTTTTTTAGTAGGAGCCACAGATAATCGGCTTTTGGGATTGACACTAAAAGGCATTTTCATGGAAATCAGCCGATTGATCGGAGCATCTGTAAAGACCACTTGCACTTCTAAAATCTGGACTGGATTAATAGCGACCTGAAGGTTCAGAAATACACAGTTTCTCATCTACAACACCATTATTCTATTTGTGGAAATACAATAATGGCACAAGTCAAGATATCCGCTGCTCCTGTGACTAAACTGTCCTAATGTCGGAGAATTTGGATATGAAATGAGACGTATGTTGAATACAAAAATTGGAAGGTAAAATAGCGACACCTGGCGGCATGTTGACAACAGCCACAGCGCCTTTGTTCCCATGCATTTGGACTTTGTCAAAGACGGGAATGACAGTTGCAGGTGACTCAAGTTTGAGCTGCAGATCTGCGTAGAAGTCAAACCTGAGATGGAAACGTGAAAAAAATACAACATTTTTTTTTTACTTGTGTAACCCACTGAAGCTGTAGTAAAATATAGTAAAAAAAAAAACATGTCCATGACCATGTTTTTAATTTTAATGTGAAGTAATTTTTCACCAGATTCCAACATTCCAACACCAGAACATGAAATGACTGGCAGCCCATTCATGCAGCAAGGTAATTGGGCCTGATTTAATAGCGCCCTCTGCTGTTTGGTGGCGGATAAAAAGAAAAATACACTCAAATCCCGACTCACCACTGTGCTTGCCAGTTGACAAAGCTGAACGTGGGGTAAAGGAACCAGCCCATCTCGGCCAGCGCTCCCTGTTGGTCAATGCCGATGAAGAAGTTTTGGGAGGGCGTGGTCTGGAAAGACACATTGACCGGCAAGCCAAACCTGCACACAAACACAGCCATAATGTGAAAAAACTGCACAGATATGATTGGCATCAACGCTAAGCTGGATGATCTTCAGGTGTGTCTGGAGGGCCGCTATTAAATCTGTTAATGGAATTAAAATGTCATCTCCATTCATGGTGCATTAGGCATCAATCTGACCGTAGCGCTTGGGCAACGAAAGGCTCCAGGTGCACCATGGCAGCGGGTAGGCCCAGCGGCGACAAACACTCATCCCCGATACAGTTCATATCCTGGATGGAGTTACCGGGCTCAGCGTAGACCAGGACACCCGAGGCGTTGGACTTAGCCATGTTTTGGATCTGGTGGGAGATAAGGTCGGTCACAACCTGTCAGAGGCTAAAGACGAGGAAGAATCGATAATCTGTGTGACTAATGAGAGTCAAGAGGATTACTGAAATGATCCGGTGGATTTAATAACCTATGACATGTTATTGAGTGTTTGATAAACATTTATTATTATTCAAAATTTTTGTTTTTTTCCTCTCCTCTAAAAACATTATGTTTTTATTCATGCATAATTACAATTAAGTTAGAAAAGAGCTTTAACGGTTGGGTTTCTATACTTTAAAGGGGACCTATTGTGCTTTTTCTGACCTATAAATGTAGTTAGAATGTTGTATTCTCATGTTAAACGATGCCAAAGTTTGAGATAAAAAGGTTTGAGCCGTGAAACAACTTGGAGATGGCTCAAAACGCTCGTTTCAGAAGGCATGGTAAAGCTGCCCCTTTGTGATGTCACAGAGGAGCGCACTTCCTTATATGGGTGTCCTCTCAACTCTCCCCCAAGCTCTGCTTCTTTGTTTACGTTGCTAGCAATGTCTTGTATGGGAAAGCAATTCCTAAAGATGCACCATCAGGCACAAGTGGTTGGAGTCCCTGATTCCCAACCAGCAAAAGACATTTGAATCTGTCTGCTGTATAGGAGCCCACAACTCAATACAAAGGGTCGAAAAAATTAGCATAATAGGTTCCATTTAACTGCAAAAGTATTCAATTTATACAGTATATAAGGAATCCTATTTCAAGAGAAATTCACTCATCACAGTCCAGTCTGGAATCAATCAACTATCATGAAGCTGTATGTGGAAAATGTTATCAAAATATTAAAAACCAAGCTCAGTATTATGTAGTACAATTACCAAAACTGACTAATATCTAATTCATTCATTCATTTTCTACCGCTTATCCTCACGAGGGTCGCGGGGGTGCTGGAGCCTATCCCAGCTGTCTTCGGGCGAGAGGCGGGGTACACCCTGGACTGGTCGCCAGCCAATCACAGGGCACATATAGACAAACAACCATTCACACTCACATTCATACCTATGGACAATTTGGAGTCATCAATTAGAGAGAGATGGCCGATGGTGGAATCGAACTCAGGTCTCCTAGCTGTGTGGCCTGCGCGCTAACCACTCGTCTACCGTGCAGCCCCACTTATATCTAATAATGCAGGGGTGCTCATTAAGTCGATCGCGAGCTACCGGTCGATCGCGGAGGTGGTACTGGTCGATCGCTGGTCGATCGCGGCGTGACATTAAAAAAATATCATCCCAGCATCAATGCCGTCACTTGATTGATATACAGGGCAGCCATTCAGATGACAACTGAATGTTGCCGTTCGGGCGACCAATCAAATCAAACAACGTCTCTAAGTGCAGCAGAACTTACGATGTCAGCCTATCATCCATCCCCGTTACTTGATTGACATACAGGACAACCAGTCAGATGACAACTGAATTTTGACCTTTAGGTCACCGCTCATGCGTAAACAACGATGCAAAGTGCTAAGCTAGTCTGCGAATTGCGAGATTTTAAAGCCCTCGCTAAAGTTTATGGTCACTAAAATGAGTGAAGTAGCTGGACCAAGTAAAAAGGCAAAAACTGGACCAAGTAAAAAGGCAAAAAACATATCACTTCCATACGGATATGGAATATTATACGGATATTGTGATACGGATATTATCCATGACTGATAAACATTTGGAAGTGTGCTTGAGGCTGGCTATCAGCAGCTACTGTCCGGACTATGCATCCCTGGCTGGTTCAATTCAGTGCAAGTCATCAAAGTAAACTCAGGTAATTACAAAAAAAATTATAGAGTTAATTATGTGTGTTTTGCAATATTGGCTCATTTGGTTATGTAAGGTACATCAACATACATTGTACGTACAAATAATCCTCAATACATTTGAAAATAAATAGATGTTTTGCATTTTTGTAGTGGGTAGATCATTTTGACTCGGTCATTTTAAAAGTAGCTCGCATGCTGACAAAGTGTGAGCACCCCTGTAATAATGCATATAAAAACTGAATTTTTATTTGTATTGTTATTATTATATTGTATTTATAGCATGCATTATGTTTTTAAAGGCAATGTCTGTAGATAGAGCTCTTGTGCTGGAGCTCCTTAGGTGTACCGCATTAGGTGTGCTGACCTTGGTGAAGAAGGAGCAGTTCCTCTCAGACAGCCAGGCCACAGAGCCCGCCACAGAGGGCGATGGCTCACACCCATCCCCTGCATCCCTCAGCTGATACCACTCCTGACCCCAGCGTCCCATGAGCCAATCGTATCTTGCGTCCAGTCGCTTGACGATCACCGGCATCTTCCACCCTGCAATAAGTGGAGAAAGATCACAAGATAACAACAATGAACTGGATAACGAGGAGGGTGCTGGTTTACCTTTGGAGGTGAAGACCGCCTGGGCCAGGCCGCAGTTGTGACCCTTGCAGGCCCAGGAGTACAGAACACTGGGGATCCAGTTTCCCAGACCAAAAACCGGCACGGGAGAGAAATGAAGCCTGGACAGAACCTCCTTTTGACTGACAACAAAACAACACTGTTATATTTTGTTAACTCATATTTGATCATGGCTGGGCACGGCGGTCTAGTGGTTAGCACGCAGACCGCACAGCTAGGAGACCAGGGTTCAATTCCACCCTCCGCCATCTCTGTGTGGAGTTTGCATGTTCTCCCCGTGCATGCGTGGGTTTTCTCCGGGTACTCCGGTTTCCTCCCACATTCCAAAAACATGCTAGGCTAATTGGTGACTCCAAATTGTCCATAGGTATGAATGTGAGTGTGAATGGTTGTTTGTCTATATGTGCCCTGTGATTGGCTGGCGACCAGTGACCCGCCTCTCGCCCGAAGACAGCTGGGATAGGCTCCAGCACGCCCGCTACCCTCGTGAGGAAAAGCGGTAGGAAACGAATGAATGAATATTTGATTGTCACTATGGTAGCATCGGATTTTAAGGCTTTGCATGCCTGTAATAGTTCTGAAATTACACATGAAATGATTCATGTTTGACTAGCAGTATTCCAGTATGCTATAATCATAACTTTTATACAACATCACTGCCTTGGATTAAAGGTTTCGAGTTCAGCTGCACAAATCACTTTATTGCCCTAAATTCACATTTAAGTTTGGAGCCTCACCCTGAGTACAAGGAAGTCACCTGTTCTTCATGGCGGCGTCGTATACTCGCTCCCGCATCCACAGAGCATCGGTCACGGAAGAGTCGTCAAATGAGAGGAAGAGAACCTGAGCACTTGCCGGCAGGCCCTCAACAAGGCTGGACAGGGATGCCTCGGTGCTCCACAGACACTCCAGGAAGGCTGACTTGTTGGTGAAAGCGTGGATGACCACAGAGCCACGCTCAGCTCCAGGCTGGTACACAAACTCCCCACTCAGTGTTGGGACCCTAAACGCGGCAGCCTGGTCCCCCGGCTCAGGTGTGCCTGACAGCCTGGCGTGTCTCAGCTCCACCGTGTTGTCGTGGGCGACTGAGTCCGCTTGGCTCGCCTCATCCTCGGTCAACGTCAGCCGCCGCCTCGGTCTCTCTTCGGCTGTAGTCATGTGAGTGTCTACTACTAACAACAAGTACAGCAGACATGACAATGAACGCACCATTCTTCCAGACTGAATACGAGCGTCGTAAAAGTCAGGAGGAATTAAGTTCGGGTAAATGTTTCATTTGAAGTCGTCTCGGAGTCGCTTTGTTGTCAAGTGTGACCATTAGTGGTGTTTCTTTCCTATTTATTTTAATTTTTTTTGATAGTTGAAACAGGAGGCGGGTCATAGGCTACGACTACGGTGGCCTACGTAGGTCAAAACGAATGTACACACCGGATGGTCTTCCGCATTCCGTCTTCTCAATTCTCTAGGGGTTTCCATTAGATTTAAAACACTAATTGTGTCTGATAGTTCCACAGCTTGGTTTTTGTCAATAGATTTAAGAGACGAAAAGAGGTAGCAGACGTCACTAGAATTGACTGTCAATCAGCCGCTGTCAGCCGCCACGATGGTGAGCAAGAGCCAGGCCCGCGAGGGGGTGAACAGTGTACAATGTACTCACTAGCTCTGAGCCGAGTATAAAATAAAGTTAGACGCTGTACGTACACCTGGATAAAATTATATATACGCGTGTGTAAAAATATATGTAATATTTCTTTTTATCACACTGTTGTTTTCACATACGACAAACGGTGCTTTTATTTTGAAGACCGGTGGTGTGTCCCGTGTGTGTTGAGAATGTCTGTACAAGTTGGGTACAAGGATAAACGTGCTTCGCGTCTTTTTCACTCAGAACACGCACGTCGTCATCCGGCAGCTGCATACTGGCCCATGTTCACAAAACATTTATTTTGATGGTAGGGAATCAGGAATTCCAACCACTTGTGCCTAATGGTGGCGTTGTCAGGAATTGTAAACAAATCTGGATTTCCCTCGCACCCAAAGAAACTGGTTTTTACGAGCCATTGTACTGGTGTATCTGGCCTACAGCCACGCCCATAAGGAAGCCCGCTCCTTTGTGATATATTATAGTATATATATATATATATATATATATACATATATATGTGAGATATATTCATTCATTCACTACCGCTTTTTCCTCACGAGGGTTGCGGGGGTGCTGGAGCCTATCCCAGCTGTCTTCGGGCGAGAGGCGGGGTACACCCTGGACTGGTCGCCAGCCAATCACAGGGCACATATAGACAAACAACCATTCACACTCACATTCATACCTATGGACAATTTGGAGTCACCAATTAACCTAGCATGTTTTTGGAATGTGGGAGGAAACCGGAGTACCCGGAGAAAACCCACGCATGCACGGGGAGAACATGCAAACTCCACACAGAGATGGCTGAGGGTGGAACTGAACCCTGGTCTCCTAGCTGTGAGGTCTGTGCGCTAACCACTCGCCCACCGTGCCGCCGTTAAAAGATATATATTGTTCCAAAAATATATTTTCTCAAATAAATGCGCCTGATGTGCTCTTTCGTGAAGTAAACGTACGGTGTCATTGCTATTCGTAAACAGCAACTAAATGATAATTGTGATTTTAATGAAGGAAGGCGCTGAGAGAATTGATGTCACCGATGAAGGGATGTGCGTAGTTGGGAGGTGCGCAATAAACACCCCCATCATCATCACCACCACCACTACCAGAGGAGCTGCAGTTGCCTGTATGGGCATCTAGTCCATCACGGATACACATTTACCCCCCTAAATTTGGTCATTTTGCAATGGAGATAATTAAACTTCTTGTTTTGTTTCTATTGCTGGAAAATATTTGCTGTCTGGATGGAGACAACCTCAGAAGTGAGGTAAGAAATGTTCTTTACTCAATTCATATTAGACACCAAACATGCTTGGAGTCAGCAGTTGACGGCTTCTTTTTTTTAGCTTATATACAATCTACTTTGCAGATTTGTCAAATAAATTGTACTTTTTTTCTGCAAAAGATGAAATATGCAAAGACAGAGTTAATTGAAGATATTTTGAGGATGGCAAGAAAACAAGCACCACAATATCTGAGGCTCCCTGGGAAGAAGAACACAGGTTAGCCTTTTACTTCTGATATCAATCTAAAGCACTAACACATTTTGATGCAAGTCTGTTTCCACTCAAGGTGGACGAAGTCGGACAACAAGCAACCGTAAGTCAAGTCACTTTCCTTCAGGCATTCATTCATTCATTTTCTACCGCTTATCCTCACGAGGGTCGCGGGGGTGCTGGAGCCTATCCCAGCTGTCTTCGGGCGAGAGGCAGGGTACACCCTGGACGGGTCGCCAGCCAATCACAGGGCACATATAGACAAACAACCGTTCACACTCACATTCATACCTATGGACAATTTGGAGTCGCCAATTAACCTCGCATGTTTTTGGAATGTGGGAGGAAACCGCAGTACCTGGAGAAAACCCACGCATGCACAGGGAGAATATGAAAATTTTTGAACCCTCGTCTCCTAGCTGTGAGGTCTGCGCGCTAACCACTAGACCGCCATGCCGCCCTCCTTCAGGCATGTGTGGCAAAAATAATCTGTTTCATATTGTTTTTTCCAGGTCAAAGATTTCAAAGCTTTATAGGGCTGATGGGTAAAAGAAGTTTGGGGTTCCCAACTACACTGAAAATGAGAAAGCTGCCTAGCAACAGCTGAAGACAGTCAAGAACAGGAGTCTTCGATGCTGGCAGCATACTTTTACTCAGCAACCAGCGGCCTCCAGTGGCCAACTCGAAACCTGCAACGGCTGTCTGTCAAACAGAGTGTACACATTACAGTACGTATGATCACAGGTTTATTAAGTGACTTTGTACAATACAAATGAAAAATAACATTAAAAATACAGAGATGGAGTACATAGCCAAAGCAAAAATGCGGTGTTGACTCTTCATTTCCCACTGGCAGGTTATGCAGCACAACCAAAGTATTTTTGGGTTTTTAATAACTTTAATTATTGTTTGGGGCGTCCGGGTGTCCACTCATTACGAGAGTATGATTTTATAAACAGTGGACGCAGCTCTCAAGTCTGAGGTTTTGGGTTTTTTTTTTCTTCTACACATAAAAAAGCAGGTCTTTCTTACTTCAGCTGGCTCGGTGTATATATTTATATATATAAAAATAAACTAAAGTGAAATATAATACTTTCAACATTATAAATGGTGGTCCAAAGCTAGTGGAGATAGCTAAACAGGGAGAAGTCTTTATATTGCAGAAATAAGAAGCTTAAGCCATTATTTTAGTTTAGAAAATGGCCCAAGGTGCATTTTCTCTTTTTTTCTTCTTATTCTTGACACCGTTTCATTTTAGGCTGTTGCACTGGGAGAGGAAAGGTTAAAAAGGTTCACCGGGGTTATGTTGAAAAGAAAAAAAAAAATTAACCAATGTCATCTTCCCACATGGAAGAGCATCAGAGTCATGTTCTCTTTAATACGCTGACTTTCTTTCCTGTAAACAAAATGATTGTACAACAGTCAAAACACACCAGTCATTAAAAGCAACCTTGGAGGAAAGGAGAGCAGCAAGGGGAAGGAGAGAGGGGGCATGGGAAGTATTCAGTAATAACAATAACAACACCAATAATAATTATAATAATTAAAATAACATGGGTTTGGCCTTTTCTACGTTTTACTGTTGTTAAGGTAAACACATTCTTCAATGATGATGAGTCCCGAGGCAGTGTAGGGGCAGGGGAGCCTCTGGTTCTGTATTTGCCACCAACTACCCCCCACTCTGCCATACACACACACGCGCACACACACAGCAACAGACACCCCCCCTTAGTGGCTGGGTACAGGAACACAGAGGAAGGGAGGGAGGGAGGGGGAGAGAGAAAAGAGGAAGAGGAAGAAGGGGGTGTCAGTGCCACACACTGATGATGCCCTGAGCGGCAACGTTGGCAAACAGAACTAAGTCGACTTGGGCTGGTCCTGACGACTGTCTCTTTAAAAGATCTTGCCTTTCTTTTTGTTCTTCTCCAGAGTTCTGAAAAACACACAAAGCACGAAATCAGTTTGTTTACTTGTTAACACAAACAACCAGGAACCGGAACAAAACACAGAGCAGAAAAGGACAAAGAAAAGGGGCACACGAAATGACAAGCCTAGCCTCACGCGAGTACCATGTTTTCACTGCTGTTAGGTTCATTGACGATTCCAAATTGTCCATAGGTGAATGAATGTGAGTGTGAATGGTTGTTTGTCTATATATGCCCTGTGATTGGCTGTCCAGCCACCAGTCCAGGGTGTACCCCGCCTCTCGCCTGAAGACAGCTGGGATAGGCTCTAGCACCCCCGCGACCCTCGTGAGGAAAAAGCGGTAGAAAATGAATGAATGAATGAATATCAGTTTTCAAATGAATTAATCACGATTAATCGCCAATGAGGCTGCACGCCGGTAGAGTGGTTAGCGCGTAGACCTCACAGATAGGTTAATCGGCGACTCCAAATTGTCCATAGGTATGAATGTGAGTGTGAATGGTTGTTGGACAGCTGGGATAGGCTCCAGCATTCCCCTGTGTGTGTATCAATGAGGGAAGCGTAACGTTCAGGAGCTGAATTTAATTACCCTTACTGCAAATGTCAATCTGAATTCGGAGAAGAACGTAAACCTCAAGCGAGCAGGAGGATTTGGAGGGGAGGGGGAACAAAGGTGTGTTAAAAGTAAGACATTTTTATAGGAGTCTCAATTTGCTTTGCCTTTCCAACTTCAGCTAAGACGTCAGTGCAGCCCAAGGTGGAAAAGGTTTGGACATCTGTGTTACACTTGGTTCAATTCCAGCAATCTTGCTGCATGCGAGGCAGGTGGCCACCAGGAGGCAGTGATCAGTAGTTGATGAACAATGGTGTCAGTGTCTGTGTGAGAAGCAGCACAGGAAGTGCCCGGGTGACGGTGACGTCAAGTACCTGGAGGCCTCTAGTTTCTGCTGCTCCAGGCGCTGCTGGGCTTCCCAGTTTGCCCTCTCCTCCTCAAACACGCGCCTTTTCTCCTCCAGCTCCTTGTGCTGCGCCTCCAGGTTCTTCTTCATCTGCTCGTGGCGCCGCTGAAGCTACACAGGAAATAAAAGCATTAAAACATTTTTTTTTATATTTAAACAATTTGCGGTGATTACTTAAAATATTTAGACAATTAATATATTTAAAATGTTATTTTCTTATTTGGTTTTATTTTTTTATGGTTGTTTTTCTGTCACGCTCGCCCTAGGGGACAGAAATGTTTCACCCCCCAATAAGAAATACGACTGAAAACCTGCAATATGAATTTATCTGTACAAACCACTGTATGATGTTCAAGCATGAATAACGACACTAACAGACCATTTTATGAGTATACTTTATGAGTATACACTGCTTCCACATTATGCAAATATTCTTCTCAGATTATGGTAGTCATCAATAATTACAATCATAATTTGGATTATGATGATGATATTTTCAAAACGCACTGTTCCACATTATTATGCACAACAGACTTCCATTAAGAGGTCATATTTACTGAAAGCAAAAGCTATTCCAATCACTAACATTTTAACAGTGCATGTTACATGTCTAACATAAGATCCCTTCTTTGCAAGAAATGAGAATAGCCTCCCACAACGGCTGTTTTGGTGTCATCTGTTTGTGCTTGACAAATGCTCCATAGGTTCTCAGAAGGTACGTTTGTTCATATTGTACCACGGAAGGAAGTGTCCAGAAACTGTGCATACTTTGCAGTCATTGTCACACCTTCCAATGACCATAAAGGGCCTACCAAGTCTCTCCCAGTGATTCCAGTCCAAAACATGACATCCCAGCCTTGAGATATGGTGGCCATACTCATACTCTACTTCATCCATCCAGACCACCCAAGGTTGTATGCCCCTCATCAGTAAACAGGATTGTTTGAAAATGTATCTTTATTGGTACGGGTGGCCAAATACAGTAGTAGGTTTACACGTGACTGCAAGCCTCTGGAGGATCCTGCAACTTGAGGTTCATGGGACTTGAGAAGCACTAGCAGCTTCAAATACCTGCTTGCTTTTTTGTAATGGTGCTGTCTTCATTTGACAAAAATGTCTTCATACAATGATCATCGTGAAGGGGAGCACTTTTTTATTTTATTTTGCCCATTATTCACATTCCTTGTGTGAAACATGAACCCTTATTTCTTTCTCATATTAACTCTCTAGCAAGATCTCAGTGTATAGACTGGTCATATATCTCATCTCGCTTCATATTATCTACATACTGTATTGTATATAACTCTGGGAAAAACTGTTGATTTTGTTAATACTTGGGTTGTTTATATTGTTTATTTTTCTATATTGTGTATTTTGTACTGCTTAACTGACTCTGTACTCTTGCTGCTGTGCAATACAAATTTCCCCACAGAGGGACGAATAAAGGCATATCTTAATCTTAATCTTATCTTAATCTTTCCCTTTGTGAATGAGTCAAGGCACCCAAAGCGCTTGGACACTGAGGCCATTTACCTACTGATGACGCAGCACCAGGAGCAGCTGGGGGTTCAGTATCTAAGTAACCTTGGGCAAGATACATGATCATGGGAGGACGGAGGCTCAAACCCGCAACCTTCAGGTTGGGAGATGACCGCTACCACCTCAGCAATGCCGCCCCATTATTGATTTACGATTGATTAAATTATTGAATGTTTCCATGCGCTGCACATTGGAGAGTGGTTAGCGAGCAAGCCACATAGCTAGGAGACCCGAGTTCAATTCCGGCCATCTCTATGTGGAGTTTGCATGTTCTCCCTGGGGTTTCTCCGGGTACACATTCCAAAAACATGCTAGGTTAATTGGCGACTCCAAATTGTCCATAGGTATGAATGTGAGTGTGAATGGATGTTTGTCTATATGTGCCGTGTGATTGGCTGGCAACCAGACCATGGTGTACCCCGCCTCTTGCCCAAAGACAGCTGGGATAGGCTCCAGCACGCGACCCTCATGAGGATAAGCGGTAGAAAATAAGTGAATGTTTCCATGCCTTGTCCAAGAGATCGCTTTTCTTTCCCATATTGCTTGAAATCTGTGGCATGCGTAATAATGTGGAACATCATTTCTAAGTAGCTTGCTTTTAATTGGGCTCCCCTGGCAAACTAATTATGACAGTTGTCAGAGATTGATATCAGTTATCCAAAGAGCCCCAGGACACAATGCCACCCATGAATTTCTTTGAAAAACCCAAAATTCTATGTTTATAATATTAAAGTCGTATTTGCCTAACTCACTATGAATGTGAGTGTGAATGGTTGTTTGTCTAAATGTGCCCTGTGATTGGCTGGCGACCAGTCCAGGGTGTATCCCGCCTCTCGTGGTCAGTGACATTTTAGAAAATGTCACTGACCACTGAAGTGTGTCTGCAGTGGAGGAAGGAAGGAAGGCTTGTGTTACCTCTGCTTCAGAGTCTTTGAGCTTCTGCACTTTCTCCTTGACTTTCATCTCAAACACCTGCTCCATCTCCATCTCCATCTTCTTCATCTTGGTCACATGCTCCCGCCTCTCCTCCTCCATCTGGGCCAGGGGACTCCTACAACATGCACACACGCACGCAAATCAGCAAAGTTGTTGTCGTAACGAAAAAAGGGAATTTTCAGAGTAACTTTAAGTCAGCAGAGTTGTTCCTGTGCATCGGGACGGTAAGCCTTCATGCACATACGGTATATGATAGGATAGGGTCATGACAACAGACAGCAGTGGCACAGAAGGAAAAACCCTACTTTTGAAGGGCAGCATTTGAGGTCACCCACCTGGAAACATGCCAACTGGTTGTTGTTCCGGTTACACCGCTTGACTAATGTTACAGGATAAAAAGTCCACAAGCACCCACAGAGATAAAAGCGTTTCACGGGTGCACAGAATTCATAGAATTGCCCATTTAATAGGCGCTAGCAGGCTGTGAGATTTTCTGCTTATTTAGCCTGGAAACATGAGCCACCGGCTGGGTTGGGTTGTGCGAAGGGGGTGGGGTAGGGTGGTCTCGGTTGGGGCCACCCAGCAAAGCCAAAAAGAAACAACAGAGGAATGAAAGCGATGGCCACAAAAAGGCTTGGAAAATAAGTGGGGGAAGAAATAAATAAAAAACACTTACATTCCTTCAACTGCATCAAGTCTAAAAAAAACACACACACACACACACAGCATGCAATGATGAGCTCATGCACTGAAAGTGCGTCACGCATTGTGTAGGCTGCATGTTAGCAGAGTTGTGATTTTAGCTTAGTGTGTTAGCAAGGTTCAATTTTGTATACTTTGAAGCAAAGACAGTGCCTGAGGGGAAAAAAAAACAAAAAAACTTGTGTGTGCAGGTGGTCCTCAGTTTACATGCGAGTTCAGTTCCTGGACTGTAATCCTTTTCATCTCAATAATAAGACTGCTTAGTCTGCTATTACTGTTGCTTTCACGGGTGCAGATGCTTCACCCGACTTGGCAGTTGTGTAGTACCATGTAGTTGGGTTGGGCAATATGGACCTTAGCATATATCACAATATGACGATATAAAATTAAAAATCAGCAAAGTCTTGTATAAAAAGCTACAAACCTTAACCCACATAACAATACACTTGTATCGAATTGGAAATCACATTAATCTATTGGTAACAATCTGGTTAATGGGATGTCAGCCTCTGCCCACATTGCTACTAAATCTTCAACAAACTAATGCCTATGCTTGTCATTAAGGAAGATGTAGCCATCCATGCAATTCCAACTGCATATGGAAGATATTTTTATGACACTCTTGTTTTGTTTACGCAGACATGGGGCAAATGGTGCTCTTATTTTGAAGGGCGGTCACAGAAGTAAGTTCTGTGTGTGTGGAGAATGTGTATTTACGGCTAAGACGAGCTACATTCCAAAATAAAATCGCTTCTCGTATTTTTTACCACTCAGAACTTTCAAGTCATCACCAAGCACTGTAAAATGTTCCTTACACAAAAGCTGTAAAATACAACGTGGTGAAAAAAAAATATATATATATACACTAATCAAGCCCGAGTCGCACGCACACACACACACACACACACACACAACCACACAAGCTAACCCCGGCTCGCTTCCATTCATGCTCTGTAAGAGGAGATTCAGCCAACTTTCTTCACCAATTCAACCTGTTTAGGTCAGGAGGAGATTGATCAGTGTTTTGTTCCACGACTGTACAGTCTGCCGAGTAAATAATTCCACACACGAACATTCGTTCTCCTCACAATGACAGCATTTCATTCATCATATTTATATATCCGCAGTCATCCACTTGGCTTCTTTACGTTGGTCATTTATTCCGGTATAAGTCATTTCCTTATCATAGGAAGAATCTATACTAGTACATAAAACATATCACCCAAGCCTACTGTGTAGTTTTGTGATGTTTTGGAGTGGTTTAGTTGACTGTGGCCAATTTTAGTGTGGAGTAGTGTGGCTGAGCATGTGGATTACAGACCAGAATCAAGTTATTAAAAAATTTTTGGGAGTGTGTATGTAAACACGGAACAACGAAAAACCAAAGACCACCTGTGTATGTCATGTCAAAATGCCTGGGTTGTGTCCGGACTCACTTGGTTGACAGTTGACCCTTGGCCCTGTTGTTCTCCACGCCATTGTAGGTGACGGCCGCCAGCTTCCTGCTGCGGTAGTTCTCATAGTGGACGTTGTTCGTCACGTCCTTCAAGTCCTGCATGTGAGTCCTGTGGAGGAGATAGAGGACACAGAACGTCACAGGTCGTCTTTGACTGGACTCGGTTTTGTGATAAGTCTTTCTACTGAGGAGTACCTAATGAGCATGTCTCTGAGGATGGTGAAGTCACAGTGGTCGCTGTTCTCAACTAGGAGGGAAATAAAAATGTCAGGAAAAAGCAAAAAAAAAAAAAAACCTGTGCAACATAAAAAACAAACAAACGTACACCTGATAGGGAGTGGAACTGTCAGTCACATTATACATTGGCGATGTGTCAGGTGTGAATGTCTTTTGTTTTGTTAAAGTGATTGGTCAAAACGTGTGGCGTCATATGTGTGGACACTAAGCAGAAGGGGAAGGGGAGGGGTTACACACAAACAAGCAAGTTGGAAAGGTGAGGAAAACGAGCAGCAGGAAATAAAAGTTGAACTTTAAGTGTCTGAACAGCAATATTCACAGGAAGAACTAGCAAATAGCGTTAGGGGTTTTTTAAGAGGATACTGGTTCGTTGGAGTTTTCCTTTCTATTTTTAATGTAATGTTTTGTGATACGTTGTTTCACTGAAAAACAAATAATACACAATCAGACTAGATCTGAACTAGTCCTGGACCTATTATTAGTCACAATATTATTGAAAGACAAGTCATATGCATGTAGTATTCTGGTCACTAGACGTCAGTAATGTTACATTGGTGAGATATTGCCTCAGACTGATTACCTTCACACTGCGTTTTTGGCTTCACTCCATTTAACACACTATGCTTTCAACAAATAAATTGGAGGTTAACTAGGTAGCTTGCGATATGCTATGAGTAGTGGCCATTTCCCAAACATATTGTGATATATGTTTAGGTCTAATTCGCCCAAACTTACCGTCGAGTGTTTTTTTTTTTATATGCAAAAGACCCATGCTGAGCTGTTACCAAATGCTTTTCTGCCACCCTGTGGACGTTTTTATAGCTTAAAACTGTCGTTAGTGTGCAGTTGTGTCATCACTTCTTTTTACCTCTTGCAAGAAAAACTTAAGAAAAGAAGTTATTCTTATAAAAGAATATAAAACATATAATTATATCCCTGGTATTGAATGAGTTCATATCTGGCAACCTCTTCCAACCGTGCCCGAGTAAGGGAAATGTACCGTATTTGGGTGGGGATCAGTGCGCTCACATGACTTTTGGTGCCAAGTGTACATGGCACGGTACAATTGGGCTACTGTGCGTATTTATTTTTACATTTTAGTTAAAATGTTGCTTGTACAGTTAATAAATCCCAAATAAAAGCTTAGGAACAGATTATTTCAATCATTTCTATCAGTAAGACATTGAAGTCCAAACCTTCTGCGACCCCCCATGGGTACTGTCGGCCTCTGACCCGCTTGCCGTTCACCTCGATGATGGTATTGCTGCCCACGACGGCCAATGGTAGCTTGTCCTGCAGACAACATAAGGTTCAGTACATGTAGTTCATGTGGAGTCAGGCTCACGTCATGATGATGCCAGCAGGAGACGGCACCTTGATCTTCTTCACCAGACGGTTCTCCTCCTCGTCATCCGTCTCTGGAAACTCGTAGATCTTAATCTTGTGCTCCTGGATCTCTCGCATGATCTGTCAGCAAATAAAGAGGTTTGTCATCTGACAGCTTGAAACACCGACAGGAACAATGTTGTAAATGTAGCCACAACAAGAGAAGGAAAGAGCAGCCCGAGAGACATTTTTTTCTTTCCTGTGGAAAGCTCTGACCTGCTTCTTGAACTGCTGGCATTCCTCTGGCGTAAGAGTGTCTGCTTTGGCGATCAGCGGGATGACATTGACTTTCTCATGCAGGCGTTTCATGAACTCGATGTCCAAGGGCTTCAGTCTGAAGTCACATCAACAAACAACTTGGTGTCACTCAGACACTATAAACAGTTAAACTAAAACAAAGAAATTAAACATTAAAAAAAGTTGAAAAAGCCAACCCCAAAATCCATTACAGTAATCCCACCGGTTCAAATTTCACAGCCTGTTTTTTTCCTATAAATATACTAATTAATAAATTGGGCTTCATTCATCTGAGAAAATTCACTTTGTGCATTGGTTCCAGCAGCTTGGCAAATTTGCACCATAGAACAACAGCACGAAAGGAGTGAGCCCTTTTGTCAGTCATGCTGTCTCTGTCTAGTTGGGTGGAGGCGGGGCTGGTTGCATACGGTGTACAAGAGTGTAGCCTCGTGAGCAGCAATGCAAGGTAAAATAATACAAATTAAATTAGTAGTATTTTTTTTTTCTTAAAAGCTATGTTAAAATTTCATCTCGTTTATTGTGGACCCAATCTAGACAACCCCAGTATTGGGTAATACGAATGTCAAGGCATTTATTTCAAGACTCTGTTTGGAAGCTTGTAAACTGGTGTTCTATGCTCCAACCATGAAAATATTCCATTTATATGCACAAAAGTTGACAAAAACGCAATCTTGATCACAATAAAATTCAACCTAATTTCTAATTTTATACACTCTACTCGAGGGCTCACGTTGCACTGTTGGTAAGACGGCCTACGCTTCCTCTTTGCTCTCGCCATTCCTAAGCAAGTCATCGCCGACGGGCAGATGACCGACACGGAACTATCACTCATCAGCTTGAGGGAGGAGCAGTGGGATGACTATGTCAAGACCATTCAAATTCCCTTTTGAACAGAAGGCGATGAGAAGTCTAATATCAGTAATGATAATAAAAAGAAAATTGCACTCTCACTTCTAAGCAAGGAAATCATAATTATTTTCCCCAAAGTTGTGTAGCCCTGTATCTACTGCAGTTGCTTGTTGGCTTACAAGGAGGGATTTTTTTTATACAGTTCATGTCTTGAAATTGTACAGCCATACCTAATGTGTACATTCTATGGAATGGAAACTCCTCGAGTACATAATCAGTCCTTCTATAAGAGCGACATGGAAGTAAAGCAAAGAAAGCAAGAAACCATCTGTGGCACCAGACGGATGTTTGTGATGTCGGGGTGACCTTGTAGTCATGAGAAAAGCAGAGTTATTCTTGGCCTCCGGGCGAGCTGGATATATCTGCCTGCGACATTTATGGATCACTAGACACGAGGCTAACATGGAATGTTTATATAGAATATCATTTTTCTTTTGTTTAAAATATAGCTGGCACCACGGGTAAACGCAGAAGCCCGCTGCAGACACTTCTTGCTAGTAACTGTTCGAGATAAAACCACAGATGTTCCTGTAGTCGGGGGGGGGGGGGTCTGTGAGATATCAACTTTGTGCAAGTAGAAACACATATCGATTCAATAAAAACACACCACAAATATGTATATGGCATAAACATCTTTGCAGTGGCTTATCACTTTATTTTTGTGTATATTTTGGTGTATTTTTAAGTCATTTGTGCCGAGACTAATGGACTTTAAAATGTAGCAGAAGTGTCCTGGTAGCAGCTACTGACCATGCCCACCATTAACCATGCCCATATGCTAAAATGCAAAGCCACCGCATAAGACACATTTGTGGCCTCAAAAAGCTTGCATTTCATCTCTGGCTGAATGGAGACTATTTTATTTAAAACATATGTGCACTAGCTGTCCTATACGGAAAGAATTCAACAATCATTAGCAGCCAAATCTGCCATCAAAAAAAAAAGGGCAGTGTAACCTCATGAGTCTCAACATGTGCCGGCAGTCATGGAGGCGAGAGTGCAGCTTGAGGACACACTTGCGCAAACAACGTCTCAGAAAAAGGACAGCGGAGTCTTTTATTGTGCACCGTCATGTATAGGCTGAAGCTTTTCCATCTACGCTGAGGGCATACAGACTTATAACGTAGGATAACTATGAAAACTGATGCAATTGCTTCATTTCAAGACACTGGACAACGGTTAATGCTGGTCACTTGTCAGCAAACACTTGGTGATCTTCAGTTGCTGCCATTTTGTAAACATCCTCCATTTTTTCTCCTTTTACAAGACAGCTGACTCAGTCACACATTATCATTTACAACAAAAGCCTTGAGGGGGGAGTAGTCAAAGGAAACCACACTGCACATTTTACTGTGTGGTTATGGTAGAAGAGCTATCAGTGTTTTCCATACATTCTATTGGTGGCAGCCCGCCACGGCTAAATTTGGATCCCCAAAGATAAATTTGGTAATACCTTTATTATTATTATTTTTCATTTATTTGGCATGAATGGAGTGGAAGATCCACAACAAGGTAAACTTAATGTACCTTAGTAACATAATGTTAGCCGTGTAGAAGTCCAACTTTCTCTTAATTATGACTACTGTGGAACGTGTGGCAGTTTATTACAATGGTTACATGACTTTATACAGGGTTTATTTCAGCGACAGGGCGAGAGAGAATGACAATGCTCACGCAACAGTATTCATTGTAGGTTAACGTGGCTCAAAGTCTGCCTTTGCTACCTCAAAATTAAGGCTTCATAGATGTGCACCTCCAAAAAACACTGCACGTTAGGACTAAGCCCCTCAACCATCATTGCTTGCCCACTCCTGTTTAAACAAAAGAAACTCTGAATGTTCCATTATTTCATAGTGGTGGATGTGCACGTCACACTTTTCCACAAATGTCCGTTTCCGGGTCACGTGATTATTGCTAGCAACTGAGACAAGTATTTGTTGCTTGTTGTTCAGGGGAGCGTTAACGTTTATACCACTTATCCTAGAGTCCAGTCTGGTTCTGAGTCACATTTCCACATTTGGTAACCCTCGATGAGAGCGCCGCTCCACTGGTGTTGTGATATGTTGTGATGACAATGAGTAGGCCTGTCACAATAATCAATACATCGAATGATGAACAAAAACGAAGTCCGTCATTTTTGCCTGCCTCAATAAATTGACATGTGCCGCTCTAGCTGTCTGTGCATGAGCTTTGTCTCAGTATGTGGAAGCAGGGCTACCTTAGAGAGAAGCAAGTTACACAAACTGATATGTTGCATTTGTTCCAAAGATGGTCTCTCATACAAAAGGAAGAGTATGATTACCAAACTTCGTGCTTTTGAAAACAGTGACATTTTCATACCATGGTGTACCTTGAAAGAAGTAACCGACGCATGCCTAATATGTGGGAGGAAACCAGAGTACCCGGAGAAAACTCACGCATGCACAGGGAGAACATGCAAACGCCACACAGAGATAGCCGAGGTCTCCTAGCTGTGTGGCCTGCGCGCTAACCACTAGTCTGCTGTGCAGCCCCCCATGCTTAATACAATCTTTAAAATCAGCGCACACTTACACGCAGCATGGGAAACATGAACGTTTTTCTTTTTTTCCCCCATTGCACCTGGCACATAATGAAAACAACCCGGAAGACAAGAACTTACCAGAAAGAACAAGAATGTTTGGTTGTTAAATGTGTTTTTTAAAAACATAATAATGTCGCACAATTCTTCTGACAAAATCCAAATCGAAAAACCTGTTATACCCGTCTACACACAAACACTGAACCTACCGTTCTTTTTTTTTTTTAAATCTCCACACCAGAGGGGGTGCATTTTTGTGTCACATATAATGCACATCAGACAATGACATCCACCATCAACATCCTCCATTTTGTCCCCCCGCCCTCTTTTGTGTTTTTACACGACAGGTGACTCAGTCGTTCATTATCATTTACAACAAAAGCCTGGAGGGGGAAGTAGCCAGAGGAAACCACACTGCACATTATACTGGTGCATTTACAGCGGAAGAGCTTGATTTGTCATACTGCGTTCATGCGAAAAACTTAATTACACATATTAAAGACCTGATAACGACACCCCCCCCCCCCCCACCACCCCAGAAAATCTCTCTTTGCAAGAGGTTGAGTTAGTGCACCTAATACGGTGGCCAGTGAGTACACCCAGGTGCTGTTTCATTTGTTTGCTGGACTCACCCATGTCCTGAGGGTGCAATAAAGTAGAGGCAGCAGTGAATTCGGCTGTCGGGCATTTGTCGTCTGTTCACCCGAGATTCCGAGTTCAGGTAGTCCTCAAACTTGCTGTCGATGTGGTCGATGATGGGCTGCCAACTGCAGACATACAACACTTGTCAAGAAATGCACATCTGCCCAGAGAGATATTAAGGGGTCACGGATTAAGAAGCATAACTTCTTACCAATTGCTGTTGTCGACAGCATCACCAAAGCCCGGGGTGTCGACGATTGTGAGCAACAGCTGCACGCCGCCTTCCTTTATGAGCACTTTGGACTGCTCCACCTGACACGGGACAGAGCATTGAAGGGCAGGTTAAGTTTCTTGTCTTTGGCTGTAAATGGTGCGGCTAAATCCAAGACATTGAAATGAACACATCAGAAAACAAGAGATGAAGAAGAAGGGTACAAAACCATTAGCATTGCTAAATAACACGTCACACGTTGACATGACGTGGGCAGCATGTCCCAACAGGCCACCCTCAACACTGTGCTTTTAAAGCTAACTATGTTGAGGAACGGGTAGAACGCACAAACATCAGGAGGCAACGTTGTTGTCACTCACGAGCCAGACAGTGTCGCACTTATAGGTTCTCAGTACAAGTCAACACAACTCGTCTGCAGCTGACAGTGAAAAGGAAATATACGCTCCCTATCTTTTATGTCAATCAAGGCTTGTTTAAATGACATGGCAAATAGTTCAAGCAGTTTGGGCACCAAATTCTTAATCCTGGAGAGCTCAAAAGGTATTTGGTACACATGAGCTTTATTTGGAGATTTATGTAAGACAGACAGTGCCAGTGCAAATTACTGTTAATACTGTAAATTTACATACTGTAAATATGTATGAGCTTCAGTCCCCGAGAGCAGGTTTATGTTACATATAGGAACAACAACATTTGATGCAAAAGGAGAATAATAAAAAAGTAACACCGTACTCAGACAGGTAAACAATAGGCATAGACCCGTGTACGTACACGGTGAGTTTGTGAGTAAGTGTTTAGGTGTTAAAGTACTTGAGTGCTGAAGTGCTTATAAGTGGTTAGTGCTTTAGTATCAATCCCTGCTGGTGTTACTACATGTTTCAACCCATTTCTCACACACACAGATGCATGCAAATATTATTTTACTTGTAACGGCCGTCATAATGACTTGTTTGATGTTGGCAACACCCCCACAATTGCAGCCAAAAAATAATTACAGTGGACAAACACCTACAGCACACATTAGTTTAGTACAGTAGAGTTCTGTAGGGTAAGATTACATTCATGCACCCTCACATTCATGGTATGGTACCCAATGTGCGGAGTTGACTGGTGAACAGAAAATACATGTTTTTCACTAGACGATACCTGGACAGTCTTCTTGATTCGATGTGAAGGTCCAGGATACTCTGCAGAGTACAGGTCGGTGAGGAAGAGGGAGTTGATGAGCGTGGATTTGCCCAGACCCGACTCGCCTGGAGGAAGAGAGACATGAAACCATGGGTTGCAATTAGAGCAGTCACAAGATCTCGTGAGATTAAAGTATGACAATAGAAAACTAGGAAGAGGTCAGCCAGAAGACCAGACTGTGACGTATGGCACTGTGAATGACAACACATGTACTATGGAAGTGGCAGTGAGGCAGGATCGGAACCACAGTTGAAGTGCTTTGCCAAACTTTTTCACCTACCTATATTTCATACTGAAATATCAAAGCATGCAGTGTCCACTTTTACACTTTCTAAACATAGATATATTTTTTTATATTTAAAGAAGAAAAAGACTGCTTCGTGGCTTTGTGTTATTGGTGGCCAAGCGCATTACAGGGCTCGACAATAACGATGTACCGATGGCCCGGGGCAAGTTAAAACAAAATTCGGGCAAGTAAATCTAATCAGTGATATTCCCGTCGGGCAAGTGCACTTTAGCATGCCATACTGCCAAGAGTTTTTTTTAAAGCGGTTCTTGTTGGGTGTTGGTAAAACACGGACTGCGTAATTCCGGTGGTAATTTGCAGAGCAATCCTTGCAAATCTTGAAATGGACCAATCAGAATCGTTTATTTAGACCACGGTCCGTAATCCACAGTCTGCGTTTTACCCACACCCATTGTTCGCGATCAACCAATCAGCGATCGTTTGACTACGAAAACATCCGTCATGGCGGCGCTGCCAACATCGTCTAATTCTGAAGGAAACAGCAAAAAGTGATGAAACAGTGCCTCCTAAACAAGTAGTTTATTAGCGGCAGCAAATCAAATGATGGCACAGGTGAGTGAATCATATTGCTGTGATAATTTGAAGTGGTCAAGTGCTGACTTTGCACAAGCTACAAAATCTAGCGCTTCCATTTCCCTCACCTTTGCTTCACAAATTATTGTTTGACCATTGAGCTTTTTTTCTGGATTAAAAACACTTTACTAGTACACAAATGTGTCTATTCAATAATGTTTCATTGTGGTGCACAACTTATAAATATCACAGCTTACTACGACTACCATGTGTAAGGCAGTATGGTAGTACTCTCATTTCATCTTTATTTGAGATTCTCATGTGATGCCATAAAAAATTACATGATATCATTATGGCAGTCTTTTCATTTTACATGGGGCAAGTTCGGGCAAGTAGTTCTCACCTTAAGGATTCCCTATGGGCAAGTCATTTAGTTTTTTAATGTAGAGCTCTGCATTACTACTATGAACTTTTTCTCTTTACATAACACTTTTTTGCTCATTTTATCTGTTTTTTTTTTTTACATTTTTCTTAATATTAATATTTTCTTAATATTATATCATTATTCTCAAAACATTTTGTCTTTATTATGAAGATATAACTTTGACTTGTATTTTTTATCCTATATTATGACTTTTGTTCCATATGTTTGTCTTTATTCTTGTAAAAATTAGATTAATTTTTTTTCTAATTCAGTTGTATTTTTACAATCTTACCTGAACTTGGCGTTCCAAGCGTCACTCACTTGTTCTGTGATCATGGGGTTTTTTCCCCGTCAGAGTTCAATAGCTGTCGCGGTCTTAATATCCAAGCAGAAGCTGTGGTAATTTAACATTTGTCAGATAAAAACATGATTACTGCATATGACTTCCATCAGAACATTTGATTGTATGTTTAGTTCGTTCCTACTCCCTCGCAAGGAACTCCAAGCATAACGTGAAGTCTAGTTCTTTTAGTGTAAAAAAGCTAATGCATCTATTGCAATCTGGAACCTATGTTAAGTGATCAGTCGTCACAGTCACACCTGCCATTATTATTTTAACTTATCTGTGGAAAAAAGTATATGCAATGTTTTGTTTGTCCAGTTATATATTTTCATTGTACTTTTCTTAAAATTAACATTAAAATCTCATCTCGTACTCGAGGCAGAATCTTGTGCATCGTCTAGTGTTGGGTGTCTCATGACACCCCTACTTTACAGTCCATAACGGTTTCAGGACGCTGACTGTTTGACCTTAGAATTGATCAATACAGTGGATTATTTCCTATGGAAAAAACAGATCAGAGGTCAACCAGCGACCTAGAATGTATTGTATTGACTTGGAGGTTCCACAGTATATATGCAAATTAAGGCAACAAAACACGCATCCATGTATGTGAATGGTTATAAGACAACAAACAACGTCTCATTGTGCGACTCTGAAGGCATGTCAAGCTCGGTAGGTCCAGTGTGGACACGACACGGTCCAAAGGGTCATGAGCTCACATGAACGCCGGTCCTGCCCGCCAAGTCAAAATGGGAGAATTTGCTTCTCAAACACGCAAAGAGCAAAGCAAAATGCCAATTTCTCCTGCTATGAGGATGTCAGAATGGGAAGCTATGATGGGCTGGTACTGCATGACACCTTCCTTCCTTTTCTCTGGCTCTCCATCCTGACTTCCTTGCTCACACCTCCATGGTGACGTCTTGCTTTGCACTGCAGGGACATGTGGGCTCACTGCGAGACAAGAGAAGCTCAACACTGTGTGTGCGCGCATGTGTGCAAGTAGGCGGCAAAAAAAAAAACAAAACACACTTGCCACTAGAAATGAGCTTCAAAAGCCTTTTCCACGTTGGATCTGCACTATATTCTGCAATTGTTTGACTATTTGTTCCAATTTTCCTTTCCTAGGACCAGTCAGTTTGTCACCATCTAACTGGTGGATAAAAAAGATACCATATAAGAGATAAAAGTCACCGCTTATCAATGGTCTATGATGATCTAATGATATTTGAATGATAATTGATAATAAAAAAATCACTAACACATTTGGAAAGCATCCAGCTGTGGAGTGAACAAAAAGTGCAGAGCGAGCAGCGTGAGCGGAGCTATTCTTAGAGACACGCCGCTACAAATTCTGTTGGTCCCAGCACAGGAAATGGTTTTGACCGGAGCAAACATTTTCCCTCCAAAAAAGGCACTGATGAGCCAGAGAGGATATTGGCTCAAATGCTGCATTCTTCTCCAAAGAAAATCTGCATTTTTCCACAAATGTTTCTGTTCAGCGAGACGACATCACACTTTTCTAAAAAGCCAGCAATGCTCTGCCTCCGCATCTTTCGCTCAGCACTGACAAAGCAGGGGGCTTGTCCCCAGTGTATAAATATGGCCGCACACCCCACACACACACGTCTTGTCTCAACAAAAACACACCACAATGAAGAAGCAGAAATGCCAACCACAAAAGACAATGACAACTGAAAGAACAATAAGGGCAAGCTTGCACTCTTACCGACAACCATCAGGGTGAACTCAAAGCCCCTCTTGACAGACTTCCTGTAGACTTGGTTGGGGAGGCTTGCAAAGCCAACATATCCTTCCAGATTCTTTTGCTGCTGCAAGACAAACAAGAAGAGGCATTAAGCAATGGCTTTTTAGCTCTGTGAGCTTAGTCTGCACTGAAACATCATCCAAACAGTAGGTTTATCACAGATACTTGACAACTAAATTCTGCAGTCACCAACTTGTTTCAAGCTACTATATAACATATGAAGTAAAATATAGCGGAACCTCACATTTGGAAAACTACTAACAGTTTTGGTCTTCCCACTCCATTTTAAATTGTGTCTTCAGTCAAGAATGAGGGTAAATAAAAAGGAGGCTAACTAGTTACCTAGAGCAATGTAATGTAAACAAAAAATATTAGGAGTGACTATGGGGGTTTATTTCATTTCTACAGGGCTCTGATGGTGACGATTGTATTTAGAAAGTCAGGTTGTCTATGCTCTAACAATAAAAACCTCCCATTTGTTTATACTGAATGTTACTTTGTGGAAATGCACCTATCACGGTCAAGCCTGGAACCAATTAACCGCGAAAAAACAAATGATGACGAGGGGATCTTTGTAGTAGGTCCTTAAAAACACCACAGCGCTTCTTCCTGTCATATAGGGAATCTTCAGACTAGTGTTTTTTCAGCAGATCCTTTAAAACAGAAGAGCACTCTTATCATATAGTGGATCTATGACTAGTACTGTATTTGTGCAGAAGGTTCTTAAAAACAGCAGAGCTCTCCTCATTTGCAGTAGGTCCTTAAAAATAGGGGAGCACTTCTGTCATATCTATGCTTTTATCTATTGCCTTTGTCTGTCATACGACTTTTAGCCATTTGATCAATGATCAATTTGATCAATGGCTTTTTCTTTCGATACCACCACACAAGACTGATGGCAAGGAAGAAGAATTCTAGTACTGACAAAAGTGGTAAAACTTGAGCACAGCACTCCACAATACAGGTGTATTAAACGGTGGCTACACCACTACAACATTTATGATGAATGACCCATATAAAGACGATTTTAATACTTACAGCTGTTTCATCCATGAAGTCCCAACATGCAGGGAAAGCCAGAGGTTCCCGGACCAGGGAGAGGGAAAAGGAGAGAGAGCACAAAATACAAAATCAGCACCAGACTACATGACAAACATCACACAACAACGGTTGTCCCACGTTGTAAATCCTCCCTGGTGGGCCATGAAACAACAGACATTAGCCCAGCATGCTGCATACTTCACTAGCTACGCTCCCTTCATGTCACAAAATAAAGCCTATTTCTGCCCCTGCAGCTTCTTTTCTGAGAATGGTAGAGCATCTCTGGTCCGCATCCGCCCACCTGTGCTCAGCCAGTGACCAAATGCTAATGAATAAACTCATTTTCCTCTCTCATTGGAAAGCTCACCCTCATAAAATTTTCCCCAAACTAACCAGTGTGACTTGTGACAAGTCTATGAGAGGATGTGGTGGCAAGGGAGGTGAAGACAGCAGTCAAAACATCATGCAGGCCTGGATGACCCAATACAAAAATAACTAATAATGCTCATTCAGTGATGTTTATTACTCTGGTTGTACAAGTGTGCTATGGTGCGTTCACACTTGTAGTACTACTGTACTCTGATCCAAA
>NC_080482.1:12952500-13040000 GCF_030265055.1 Doryrhamphus excisus | reverse complement strand
AAAGACATGAAAATATGCGGGTGTGAAACCACAGTGAAGTTATAAGCGAGCAGGAAGTGGCGAATCGAGTGCGCGTCATGCGTGAAGTTTCTCAGCGTGGGTACAGAGAAATCACAGTGAGAGCCTGCGAGTCAGGATTAGCGTTTGAAGGCTAAACGGTGTTATCGCTTCTGATTAAGGAGCGTCTTCGCGGCACTCGCTCCACCTCGGAGGCAGCCACAGATGTCAATAGGGCTAATTGGCTCATTAGAGCAGGTATTTAACGCTGCTGTAATCACTCTGTGTCATCACTTAAGCCCAGGCGGAGCACGTGGCGCACTGGCGATTGAATAGCCTCCTCACCTTGCACCTTGCCCCTAATTGGACATGAAGAGGCTTGTTTGACAGGCAAGACCAGCACTGTAGGTCAGGATAGACTTGCAAAGTCTCGTGTAATGCTCTCGGGTTACAACATACGCTACACAATCTCATGGGATCCATGCAAAAAGTCTGCCTTTACTACAATAGTAATACTCAGGTGTACAGAGCTGGTTCTAAAATTCTAATTTCACAGTGTCTATCAAAATTGGGCATTATCTTTGTTGGTCCCATGGTTCTTTGTGGTGTTCTACAATGTTTAAACACATCAATTAATCTTTGCTAGTGTTATGATGATGATATCCAAGGTGGAGGAGGGATCTGTGGTCAATTAAATCTTACCCTCAATTTTCAGTCACATCACTCGCTACGAATGTGGCTGCAAACAGTCTCGTTCATTTTCTCCCGCGCTTGTCCTGATTAGGGTCACGGGTGAACTGGAGTCTCGCCCAGCTGAAATGTACAAGAGGCGGGTTACACCCTGGACTGCTCACCAGCCAGTCATCCATCCATTCATTTTCTATACCACTTATCCTCACGAGGGTTTGGGGCATGCTGGAGCCTATCCCAGCTGTCTTTGGGCGAGAGGCGGGGTGCACCCTGGACTGGTCGCCAGCCAATCACAGGGTACATATAGACAAACAACCATTCACACTCACATTCATACCTTTGGACAATTTGGAGTGGCCAATTAACCTAGCATGTTTTTGGAATGTGGGAGGAAACCGGAATACCCGGAGAAAACTCACACATGCACGGGGAGAACATGCAAACTTCGCACAGAGATGGCAGAGGGGGAAATCGAACCCGGGTCTTCTAGCTGTGTGGCCTGCGCGGTAACCACTTCTACACCGTGCAGCAGAATAAAGTCATAATTATATAAAAAAACAATAAAGTTGCAATTTTACAAGACTAAACTCGTACTATTATGAGGAAAAATAGTTCATCTGTTTCTCTCACACCAACTACCCTCATGTCCTCCTTCACTACATCCATAAACCTCCTCTTTGGTCTTCCTCTACGCCTCCTACCTGGCAGCATCCTTCTACCAATATATTCACTATCTCTCCTCTGGACATGTCCCAACCATCTCAGTCTGGCCTCTCTGACTTTATCTCCAGGGCCTCTAACATGTAATGTCCCTCTGATGTACTCCTTCCTGATCCTATCCATCCTGGTCACTCCCAATGAGAACCTCAGCATCCTCATCTCTTCTACCTCCACTTCTGCTTCCTGTCATTTCCTCAGTGGTTTCTAGACCAAACAACATGGCTGGTCTCACCACAGTTTTTTATATATGAAAGTGGGCCAAACAGTAGTGGGCATTCTTTCACTGGATTTGGGGGAGGGATGTCAGGACATTTATGTTATAAAAAGATGATAAGTGATGGTGCAAAGCTCTTCTGTTTAATAAGATTGCATATTTGATTGGATCACTTTACTCAAACCTTGTAAGCTCTAAGTACTCCACTATTTCCCACTAGAATGCAGCAAAAATAATGTCTTAATAAATTCTGAAAAGTGTATTTGATCGTACTGACAGAAGACCAAATCATGAATCAGTGAAGTGACAGTGAAATGTGTGTGTTTTTAAATGGAAGGGATAAGGGGGAAAAAAATGTCTAATGGAGATTCAAGCTCAGTGATGATGATAAATAAAACGTCTGATCTCGACTAAAGAAAAAAGAACTCAAAAGAGCACAAATTAAATTGAAAAGTTCAAACCAAAACAGCTTTTATTTGTTTTCCTGCACATTCACTGGAATCTTACGCCGTGGCTGCCAGCTCTGTGCTCAAAGGAAGGAGGCCTGGAAGAGTGGGGATTGGGGATGGCGGGGGTGTCCTGAGGGCTTGTGCAAGCTGGCATGATGCTGACCACGGCGCTGCCGTTTGCTCTGAAAGGAATGTCTAATGTGGCATCAGTCACTGCTGGCATTCTGGAGGTGGTCTGCCAGGCCCTCCGCACTATGCCACACAAACACACACACACACACACACAGGATGTGCATTGCAGTGATAGGCAGAGGACGGCGAGCGCACATCCTTATCGACGCTTATCCAGATGAACCTAGAGACACGCTTTCCCAGCACACTGCACAGTTGGCCACCATTAGCCTTCTTTTAGCTAAAGGCTAAAGGGACGGGAGGAGAATGTAGGGGATGGGGATGCGGATGGGGGAGGTGTCCTCTACTGCCAAGGTGCCTCCCAAATTCGCTACATGTCTGGAGGCAACGGGACCTCCGGGCTTGCTGGCCTGTGGAGACGTAAGCCTTGGCCTCCCTGGAGGCTCTCGGCCGAGCTTGGGCGCTTGGCATGGACAGGAGCGCCCGGCGGGAGCCGTCCAAGAGTGGTGGATGGCTATGATAGCTTCCCACCGAGGGCCATTTTGATCACGCAGAATGTCGACGCATGAATGGAATGTTTCTCTGGGGGTGGACTCGGCTTTAACGGCTGCTTTCATGAGTCTCAGAGCAGATTGAAAGAGGCCAAAGGGAAAAACAATTTTAAGCTGGAAATAAGGTAAAATAATGGAGTCTTTAGCCAAATGGCATAAAACATCCTATCGACTGTTATTCCAGGTATTTCCTGGTGGATTCTACTCTATGTAGTCCTTCGCCAAGGCCTCAACTATGAACAAAAAGCTCAAGGATGACATAAGATGTCACAAATTCTGTAAATCTGCTTTTTTCCCGTGTTACGACACTAACACAACCATGTGTTTACATGCACACACTTAAGGTTCATATTCTCTTTAAAACAAGGGCACTATATTCCAGTTTGTTCACCATCATATTTCCGATATCGTTGGTAACCAAGTCATGACGCCAACAAATCAAACATAATATTTTTCCGCCAATAAGATGGACGTCCAAAACACGGTATTTTGGCTCACCATGGTACTGAAGTCTTTAAGGATATCATTTGTTTTTTTCCTCAATCCATGAATGTCAATCTTTACTGGCTCCATTCGACGAGTCCCACAATCCTTTGCAAACTGATAGGAAGCATGTGCAATAATGTCTCAATACTCCTTTGTGTGAGTTAAGAATGGTGATGTAATCTATATACAGTCGTCCCTCGTTTATCGCTGAATTGGTTCCACACTTGGCCGTAGTAAGTGAATTTCTGTGAAATAGAATTCAGCATTAGTAAATCGAATATTTTCATGGTTAGTAAGGATGAGCGAGTACACCACTATCTGTATCTGTTCACCCATCTAATTTATTAGCATGAACCGGAAGTGGGTTTTGTTTTGAGCTGTACATTATTTTATTATATTGATAAGAAGTTGCTATTTGTATTGTTTATTATTCAGCTATATGTGTATCTTCATAAGTGATCCTGGAGACTTTATTCTTTAATTTTTTATAGATATGTTAATGGAGGTTTCCTTTAACAGCGGCTTAACTCCTCCTGTTTGACCCTCGGTCCACACCGTAATTTGGTTGAAGCAACTCTGTAGTAAGTCTGTTGCCACAAGCTGGAACAAATATTGATGGGAAATGGAGAAAGAAAAGACTATTTAGAATTGTAAAGTTAGCGTCAAAGCTCTGGCAGATGGCTCTTGCAGCAAGACCAAAGTTATTTGTATCTACTGTTGCTGTGTTTGACTTATCACAGATTACATGGTCTGCCGAGACTGTAGCAGTGCAGGTATTGTTTTTATTGTCATATACAGTTCTATATATTCAGTGGGTTGCATAGTCCATTCAACTTATGGTGTGTAAGTCGCCCAGCGTTTCCTCCCGTGTTCACGTCAATTTAGCCATCAAACATGCCGGTTCTTTTATCATTGTCGGAGTCTGTCGGTAGTACGGATCACCGGGTACATCACTTTGAACACTCTTGTCTTTTGTTAACCCTAGCAGGATGCAAGCAACCTATCAATTCACGTCGCTTGGGTCTCACAGGATAGATAGGAGCAGTGTTGTTGGAATGCCCTGTGTGAAAGAGTCAGGCCATAGTGACTCAAACTGCGAGGATCTTCACAAAAGTTTCATTGCTTCAGTGCTTCCTAAGCCCAAGTGCCCCCGCTGTTGAGGCACTGGTGCTTGTGTATAGTCTGGCTCACAGCAACAAAAGGTGTGACAAAAGTGAAACTAAATTCCTGTAATCCTATTGTCCACGACCAGACCTTCACAAAATATATCTTGGTTCTCCGTTGGTATATGTGACTTCTTGCTAACATACCAACAAATGGCCATCACAACAATGCTGTGGCGTTAAATGTTAGCAATAACTATCACTTAGAAATCACACCGTCAACAGCAGTGATAGGATCTGACAGACACACACAGTCAGTAGACTGAAGATGAGGGATTGCAGTCATTTTTAATGTAGACATGTTGTTTTCTTAATTGTCTCTGACTGGTATGCCTTCATGTGTTTGATTAATACTTCCAGGATATGTATGTGAGTGAGACATACACTGCCATTCATCTGCAAAATAATCCAATCATTACCCGCTAATGACAGGGGCGGGGGAGAAAAATGATGCGGAGGCTCCCCAAAGTGAATCGGGGGGCCCCCCCTTCGACACGGAGCGTGGCGGGGGCTCCACCTGTCACAGCGCGACAATAATTGCATTGTGGGCCGCCTCCTCCTCGACTTGCGCTTCTCTTCTCTCTCTCGCCGTCGCCGTTCAGCTGCGCACACAATACTCGTCTTAATGAAGCCGTCTGACGAGGTGGCAATTACGCTGCTGCCTCCGTCACCGGGGGCAACTGCGGGGAGCCAGTCGCCCCCCCCCGAGGGTTTCTCCACACCCACTGTGTTGCGCTGGAGTGGTTAAGCTGCCGTCAGAAAAGTTGAGTGTGTGCGTTGGATTAGATATGAGCTGTGTGAGTGATGACTTTCACCGCAGATGATTGATGAATGAGACACTGATACAAAAGAAGCACTGAATGCATCAGCACTAAATCTTTTTCAACCCTTGTCATCTGAACTCCACATGTGTCAAGCGAATATGAACAAGGACGCCAGAGCTTGTAATTGTTAGAATGCAATAAGACTGCAACCTCTTGACACCTACATTATCCAATGACATCAGGTCGTTACTGTATGTCACTCTTATTCAAACTCTAGCCTGCAAGGCCTGCATATTCCTTTCGGAATCCCACAGAAGATAAAAACAAATCACAAGTCCCAATCAGTAAAATCTCTCATAGACAATCAGTGTTCAGGGGCGGGACAATCACTCATCCGCTGTCTTTGCGGACTGCTAGTTGCTTACTCAAGTTAAGAGATGATCTTTGACTATTGACCACCCGCCTGTATATGATTGAAGTTTGGCCCGTGTAGTAAGGGGGGTTTAATTGGGTGCAGCAATGGTCAGCAATCACTCCAGGGCGTCGGGTCAGGACAGCAATTCTGTTCAGGTGAGTGCAGTAGCAATGAGGGACGTCCACATCCAAATTGATGGCTGCTTTATTTATTTGTAACACGTCGCATCACAGGTAGGTGGGCGCGCATGGGAACTTGTGAGTGTAGTGTGGGTGTGTGTGTGGCGTGCGAGGCGCGTGTATGTGTGTGGTTTCTGTGTGGGAACAAGCACACAAAACAATACTAGTTAGCAATGCGTTCACATCTGAACCGCAACACAGTAGCGATGCTAACGAGGCTAACTAACAGGCAGTTAGCAACCAGCCAGGTGGCTGGACATAATGGCACAAAACACTACAATAGGGAACTAGATTGGCGGCATCTAACATTAAATGAGTGATCCATCCATCCATTTTCCTCCGCTTATCTGGGTCCGGGTCGCGGGGGCAGCAGTCTTAGTAGGGAAGCCCAGACTTCCCGGTCCCCGGCCACCTCCTCCTGCTCCACCGGGAGGACACCAAGGCGTTCCCAGGCCAGCTGTGAGACATAGTCCCTCCAGCGTGTCCTAGGTCTGCCCCGGGGCCTTTTCCCGGCTGGGCATGCCCGGAACATCTCACCAGTCCGGGAGGCATCCGGAAGGCACCTCAACTGACTCCTCTCGATGTGAAGGAGAAGCGGCTCTACTCTGAGCCCCTCCCGGATGACTGAGCTCCTCACCCTATCTCTTAGGGTGAGTCCAGCTACCCTACGGAGGAAACTCATTTCAGCCGCCTGTATCCGCCATCTCATTCTTTGGGTCATGACCCAAAGCTCATGACCATAGGTGAGGGTGGGAACATAGATCCACCGGTAAATTGAGAGCTTTGCCCTCCGGCTCAGCTCTCTTTTCACCACGACGATCCGGTACAGCGACCGCATTACTGCCGAGGCTGCACCGATCCGTCTGTCGACCTCACGCCCCCACTTTCTCTCACTCGTGAACAAGACCCCGAGATACTTAAACTCCTCCACCTGGGGCAGGACCTCATTCCCAACCCGGAGGGAGCACTCCACCCTTTTCCGACTGAGAACCATGGCCTCTGATTTGGAGGTACTGAGTCTCATCCCAGACGCCGTGTGGGCACATCAACACAGTTCGAGTGACATCAACTCCCGAAGCTAGCGGCTACCCGACCAGCGTAGTACTTCCGAGTCACGCCCGCACACATGTCAGCCTAATTAAACCAGAACAGAACAGGGTATAACAAGGAGTCTTTTGTACAGCCCAATGTATAAATTGATTGAACAGCCTTAAGTGGTGTCTAAAAACCAATCTGTAGCAGGTATAAAACCTGCAACCAGAGACAAACAAGTCATCGTTGTAGGATTAGTTTGAGAATCTAGCAGCTTTTCTTTCCAATCATCCTTGTCTTCATATGCCTTTAGTCGTCATGAGGGAGAAAATAGTTCCCAAATGAGTTGTTGATCCAGTCTCCAAACTTAATGGACCGCTATCTGACCTTCTTAAAGCCATTACAAGTCTCAGTAGTTATACTTGGTCTTGACCCAGTAACGTACCTGCAGCGACTCATCAGAGCCCGTCAGCTAGCTGAGACATAGACAGTCTGTTGTTTTAAACGACGTTGGTCCTGATTGATTAACAAGCACTCCATTACATTTGGCCTTGTGGAGGAGGCAGACAAAGTTCAAACTTAAACTGAGTTTCTGAGGTTCAGCGGGTTTCTTCTGTTCCCCCCCTTGACAAACAGTACTAGGTTGTTGCTGACACTTTGAAGAATTGAAATGACTCAGTGTTAAAATCCCTTCAACTTCAGCACGCAGAGTTTGGTTTTCCCTCTCATCTCCCATTTGGCTGTCAGTGATTCATCTTGGACAAGTTAGTGAACGTTTCCCTGTGGCGCTCCACCTGGTTGCGACTGACAGCTGTATCGCCGCTAAGTTCCACCCACACAGCTCAGGCTAATTAACTTTAATCAACTTCTTATTAGCAAGCATCTCCTAGCTTGTTGACAGTCAGCACTAAGCAGTGTTTGTCAAACTTAGAAGTTGGCCTGAAATGTTGTAGTAGTCCACCAAGGTGCAGAACTATGAACTATTAATGAAGTTGTGCCTTGCTGCATGGGTGGGTACGCTTGGATCAGTCTAATCACTTTGGTTTGATTACGCAAAGCTCATAAATTCTCCAGGAGACTCATTGTGATGCACATTCGACAGACCAGATCGCTTCACCGAATGTCCAAAACTGGTATTCTCAGGAAAGAGCAGCAGGCTGAATGCCCATGTCCAAGAAGCTTCCCAGTAAGCAAAGTTTCAACACTCCTATTTGAGATCCAGCGATCCAGAGTGAAGAATTTCAGGTCGTCTGTTTGACTTGGTGCAATTCCCAATGTCTCAGGCCATGTGATTGACACCCGATCCGTGTGGTCAGACTCGTCCAGGGTGTACTACTTCTGAATCTTGAAGTTGCCACATACACAGTGAGACGCCAAGTCAAAACATCCTGAAGTTGTTCAACTTGGAATTGAACCAAATTCCCATATGGCCTCTGCTATCATGCATGACATCAGCATAATCCACAAGATCCCAGGTGAATGTTGAAATTCAACATATTGGTACTGGACATTTTTTTTCAAAACCTCTTCTACAGGAGGATGAGTGTCAACCAGGGGTGTGAAGAGAAGTAGGTGAACATAGATAAGAATTTTCACGACAAAAGTGACTCATATTCTTAGGAGTAAGAATCCAGTGTCACCGTATGTGTACTCACCTTTTAGTTCATTCATTCATTCATTCATTTTCTACCGCTTTTTCCTCACGAGAGTCGCGGGGGTGCTGGAGCCTATCCCAGCTGTCTTGGGGCGAGAGGCGGGGTACACCCTGGACTGGTCGCCAGCCAATCACAGGGCAGATATAGACAAACAACCATTCACACTCACATTCATACCTATGGACAATATGGAGTCACCAATTAACCTAGCATGTTTTTGGAATGTGGGAGGAAACCGGAGTACCCGGAGAAAACCCACGCATGCACGGCGAGAACATGCTATTTTCATATCAACATTATTCTTGCAAGGTAATAGGAAGTGACTGAGGTTACAGGGAGAAGAGATACAGAAGGTGGAGCATTTTAAGTACTTGGGGTCAACATTTCAGAAAAATGGAGATTGTGAAAAAGAGGTGAAGAAGCGTGTGCAGGCAGGATGGAACGGGTGGAGAAAAGTGATGTGTGATAGAGGAGTTTCAACTAAAATGAAAGGAAAGCTATACAAAACTGTGGTGAGACCAGCCATGTTGTTTGGTCTAGAGACCACTGAGGAAAAGACAGGAAGTAGAACTGGAGGTAGCAGAGATGAGGATGCTGAGGTTCTCATTGGGAGTGACCAGGATGGATAGGATCAGGAAGGAGTACATAAGAGGGACATTACATGTTAGAGGCCTTGGAGATAAAGTCAGACAGAGATGGTTGGGACATGTCCAGAGGAGAGACAGTGAATGTATTGGTAGAAGGATGCTGCGTTTAGAGTAGCTATGAATGTAGTGAAGGAGGACATGAGGGTAGTTGGTGTGAGGATGGAGGATGGATGGAGGAGATTGATTTGCTGATTGATTGATTTCCCTTGAAGGGAAAAGCCCAAAGAGAAAGAAGAAGAAGAATAGGAAGCAAACCCTGAGAGCAGGATGAGACAATACTGGCATCCTTTATCCCCGTCTGGGATCCGTGTTCATCTTTAAGAGGCCAGCAATTAAAGGAGAAGGAAATTCCAGGGAAAGTTAGCTAACCACAAAAACCTGAGCAGAAAAATGTCTGAGCATTCCAGATTGAGTCGAGGCGTCTGTAGTTTGACTCTCAGGCATCTTTCTCTGGGACAAATGACTTAGAGCAGTCAATAGCCTGTCATTAAGATATAAAATACACCCCCTTGATGAAGAGGCCGTGGTATCTGTGTGTTTAGTTACGGGTTGGAAAGATTAATTCAGGGGTGCGTCACCCTTGTAATTTTCCAAGTGCTTTTTATTGTTATCTTGGAAAAGTGCAGACGACTGGAGTGTCTGCACTCAAGGTTTGCTTTGATTTGTTTGCACGCCTTCACTTTCTCTCCTCTGTGCGTGTGCCCTCTTTATGCATTGCCCACATAAACACACATTAACATATTGCATTAACGTCTTGGAAGTGGTCCACGGCGCTCACATGTTGCTCCAAAATGTGTGTGCGTGCGTGAGTGTGAGCAGGGGTCAGGGTTTGTTGTCGTCCTATCAGTGCAATCGAATTAGCACAAGCAGCTGCAATGCCTCAAGCGAAACACCCCAAAGTTTTCAAGCTCCTAATGGAGAGAGAGGTCACCATTACATATACTCCTCCTCACTCACAGCACGCTCGCTAGGGCCCCCTTGTGGACACACAGGAGCGCGCAGCTAAGAAGCTCCTCCAACTTGTGTGTGTGAATTGTTGGGGTTTAAAAAAAACACACACAAAAAAAACAACAAAAGACACACATTGAAATCACCAGCTGTTGTCCGTAATGATGAAAACACTTCCCAGCATTGCAAGAATTTATAATGATGCGCAAAGCAAATTGGAATCTCTTTCCTATTCTCATTCTGTCTCCCTGGAGGACTGATGGTGGAAAACACGCACTGCCTGTGAGGACTTGTTTCTTCTTCTTTATTTAAATAAATGCAGATCTCACATGTTTCATAATGAAAGTTTTGTCGAGTTCCAAAACACACATGAACTTTTCTGAGATGCATGCAACTGACAATTATTTGCATTTTTTTTAAACAAGGCAAATAATAAAAAAAAAGAAAGAAAAAGAGTTGTTGCTGCATATTGATTTCTTTTCCCGCCTGTGCATGTAAATAGACGCCGATGTTATTCAAGCTCAACCTGGCAGTGGAACCACATTGCTGCTATAACTGCACAATCTGCACGCTATGTACATCTGCAAAGTGTCAATCATTCAGCAACAGAAGATGAACACCAGTAATTAAATAGAAATGCTCTCAATATTTCTGATTTTAAGCCAATTATAGTTACATCGCTGCGCAGGTTAGCTTGCAGAGGTATGACAATAACCATAATTACAATATCACATAACCGGTATTGATGTTGCATGAGCATTTTTTAAAATTATTTTTGTTAATTAGTTGCCACATGTATTCACCTTGTTAGATTTTGTTTGCGTTCCTACCAGACCTCCCAGAATGTAGAATTATCATTTGCATTATTAGAGAATGTGCTTTTTTTAATAACTTCCCTCAAATTGAATTGATTATTCCAAACCCGAGCGGGCCCTTTATGTCACTCACTGGCAAAACAAATCCTTATATGAAGTGGAAAAACGTGTCAGTGAAACAACACACATAAAAGCTTTTATTTTATTCTACGAAAAATTAGCCAGTATTGTAGAAAAGTGCGTTATTTATCTGAGCAAACTTCTTTTCTTAACGAGCTCTCGCTGACGTGCACGCGCATCCTCGAGTCCCCGGGGAGGAAGCGCGCACACACCCAGACACGCACACACGTATTAAAAAAAAAAAAAAACTCAAAGTGGGGCAAGCTGCGGCACAGCTGGCAAATGATCGATTTGAGCATACGAGCAGCGGGGAGGGGCGGTGCTTGCGTTACCTGCCGCCCTCTCAAAGTGCTCCTCTCACATGCCGCCACTCGACTCTCATCTTCCTCCTCGCCCGCATCCCTCAGCTCCATCCTCCCGCTGCGCGCAGCCCAAACTTCAGCCTCCGAAGCGAGCGACCACGGCCCCCCTCCCCATCCCCACTCCCCCAACTTCACCCGCAAACAACTGCTCAATCGTAGGGAAGATACATCTTTAAAACCACATTTTAATTTTTTTTGGCTCTATTTTCGGATTGGTCGCGGTGTTTGCAGCAGTGAGTGGAGGTTGTTCAACTTTGATGGAAAACACGCGGTCGAGCCGCTGCTGACTTACTTCACAGGTACGTCCATCATACACTTTTATTTTCTTTTATCTTCCCCGTCTTGGCATCACTTCAACGAGGTTCCACTCGCATAAAGCTAAAGAGTGCGTCTCGTTGGAATTTCAAGGATGTAATATTTAAAAACAAGCAAAGTGTCGTCTAAATAAATGAAAGGCAATGTGCAGACCTTCCGAATCACTTAAAACCCACACGGACCCAAAGTGGCTGCTGGAGGGATTTAATATTTCATAAAGACAGAGACAAATAGGAATTAAAAACTTAAGAGCAAGCTATGCATGGTATGCTTAATGGTAAATATAAATGATGGCATTCAGAAAATTCATCTCTTTTTAAAATGGCCTCAAACACACACACACACACACACACACACACATACACACACAAAAGCACTTCTGCAAGATGATGTTGTTGCATTCTTGTTCATTTCAATACTTTTGACATACAAACTGACTTTCAAACTGGCTGTCATTTTTAGGGCGTAGCAAAACTAGATGTTATATTTCACCACTGTGTGATGTATGAATGAGAAACAATATTAAAGATAAGATAGAGCTGTTTATGATTCTAATATTTTGGGACTATTAACGTTGTCAAAATGTAAATATGCAGTGCATTTATACAGGTAACTTATTAGGTAAGAAATGATGTAGAGGCAGCGAGGTTGCAGGTGTACCTAATACTGTGACAAACGTAAAGGCCTATCAGCCTCGACAAGTATGTCGCTGAGCTGGTTGGCCAACTGCGAGAAGCGTCTCACTCAGGTTTTTCATGAAATAAGAACGAGATAATTAAAAGGCATCCTGACAATATGTGTGTGTGTGTGTGTGTATTGACGTGCCACCTAAAAGGTCAAGTGCATGGTAGAGAAACAGGTTGCACCTTCATCTTAGCAAAAAGTGCATCGCTCGAAGGCGTTGCGGTTTCTTTGGTCAGCGAGTCTCTCGAGCGTCACCATGTCGTGTGCTACTTTTCTTCAGCAACAACAATCAGACCAAGTTCCTTACAAAAAAAAAAACAGGCAGGCAAAACAGTCGTGTAGGAGTGATATTAATCAGTGAGCGTTTGGCGGCGGAATCCAGAGGTTGAGTCCAAACATCTGTCGCTCTTGTCTTACACTACGGTGATTGAACTCTCAGAAAGACTTTCGGGGGAAAAAAATCATTGCTTCTAAGTTTCTCCATTCACGTAAATATCATCTACAGTGAATTGCTAAAATAATGGCACTTAACCCAAAACTAATTTGGGCATGTTACTCAAGGAATCACACTCGACCAAGGGTGAGTTGGTTCCGCTGCCCTGAGATGGCCGACATCTGTCTATTCTGTCTATATGCACCTAATGATTATTTTCTTCGATTAATCGCTCATTAGTTAGGCCCGAAATGAACCAAATCAGTAAGTGGAATCAGAAAAGAGGCATCACTGTTTTCTAAAGTCAAAGTTGATGTGCGTGTGGATATCTTGTTTGGCTTAAAACACATAATAGGATAATAAGTCTGCCTATTGACAAAAAAAAATTAAAACATATTCACATTTGTGAGGCTAATAAATCATTACTCAAATCCCAAAATAGGAGCAGCGGTGGCATCAATCAACTGCCTTTTCTTTTGGCTTGTCTTTATTGCATGCATGAATGTACTGTGGAGTGAGTGAGTTGATGGATTATTTTCAGTCTTTCTATGAAGAAATCCCCCCCCCCATGAAGAAAGCCAGAACAAGACAATGAGGAGTCTACTAAAAATAATCAAAAAGAAATGTGGCAAATGATTATACAAAAAAGAAAATCTAAATTCTAGGTGATGTTGCAGCCCTAATTCTTGTTAGCAGACTTTTAGTGTAGTTTTTCACTTTCACTCAGAGGCTTCAGGAAGTCACAGTTAGTTTTTTTTCTTTTTAAAGTCGCTTTTTTTTCGAGAAACCATTGTGCGGTCATTCATTTTTGTGCGACGCCCGCCCACGAGAGCTGCAGCCCGCTCTCCTTCTCCTGCAGTATACTGCGGAGCTTGAAGACGCGAGGAGGGTCTGACCCCCAGAGACCAATTAGTGGCAAGGTGGGTTTTTTTTTTGCGTTGTTGTTTGTTTGTCTTCTGTGATAAAATGACGCTTTCAGTCAAATGAATGAATCCAAATCTTCAAAAAGTATCCTGGGAGAGCTGTTGAACACAGGAGTTAACATACAGTCTCAGCACTGCATTCCATGAAGATTATTAACCCCCTCCCACACACACACACACACACGCACACACACACACAACTGGCTGCTTTATAGCCCCACTTTGCTGAGAAGGATATCTCGCCTAAAACCATTAATTGCCGTCTTTTACCAGCTTGATAATTATGGCAGTGCGTGGCAAAGAGTGAAATTATACCTGCGGTAGGCAGGGAGGTAAATACCTGTTTAGATGCCTTTATGAGACTGTCGCCAGTAAATAAGAGGCCTGTCTCCCGTCTTCTTCTCTTTTTTTTTTTTTTCGTCTTTAAAGTTGCAGCTCTTTTGGGGAATCCACCTCTGCTCGGAGTGAATTTTATGATTTGTATTAACGAGGGATGATAACACTGATCGACTGAGTCTTTTTGATGGCGTGTTGCAGCGAGTTTAAGGTGGCGTATTAAGAAGGGATGCTGCATTCCAGAACACCCCCCCCCCCACACACCCCGTTTCCCATCCTAACACCCTGACATACCACCCTGCTTAGCATGCACTTAAAGCTCATTTCAAGTTTCTTTCAGTGGTCCATTGAAAGAGTGTATGATTTTCATACTGTTGATCCACATTTCTCAGCTTGGCGATAATAAAAGCGTGGTATTGTTTTGGAGTCCTTTGCTGGGTAGATAAAAAAACAAAAGCAAAGTCCGTCATGTTGGTTTTGTCACGCTTGTAGAGAATGACATCGTCTTCTATATGCGCTCTTCTTCTCTTGTTATTTAGCGCGCTTCATGCTACCGTGGCAAATACAATTTAATAAGGCAGATCGAAGTTTCACGATTCAAATCACATTAGCTAAAGGCTTGATGGTTTTTTCTTGGGGGGGGTGTAAAAAGTCATTGTCTTTCATTTTGGTACTTGTCTTTATCCGATCTGTGTAGGTTTTTGGGAATCCTTTTGTAGTTGTTTTTTTTTTTATGGGGGGATGGCGATTTGTAGGAAAGCGCATCCGTCTGAGATCAGGTTGTTAATACCCACCCACATACTGCAACACACACTGCGTCCTCACACACTCGCCTTATCGTCTGTTTTGTTCCCGGCCAGATGAATGACGCGTCCTTTGACGAGGGATTAAACCTGCAAAGAAAAATATGTGGATAAAAGACACGCATCTTTAAGTCTGCACCCGCTTTCTTTATTTACTGACTTCTTTTCGCAAAACATTCTCATAATGGCGCCGTCCCATCACCTCCACACTCCCAACTGAGGCAGGAGTGCCCTTCATCACCTTCCCCTCCGCTTCCAGGGACTCCCAGCAGGTCTTAACAACCAAACAGCCCCCCCCCCCCCCACCTCCTATCTGTCCTTTCTCAGTGTCCCAGTGTGGTTAACACGCTTTTTTCTCATCTCCTAACATGAATGCCCATCTTTCTCATACAGTGGAAACTCTCCTTTACTGTCATACAAGTGTAAAAAGTCAGCAAACTTTGTTAAAGAACGCACTGGACGGACATACAGCAGGGTGTTTACAAAAAGCTGTGGGTTCATTGTCATTGTCGCTTTCATCAGATTGTACTTAGCAGCCAGCACAGACACGTGTGTACCACCAATAAGTACAATTTCACCTTCTATAACTATGTACTGTTACGCGGCCAAAGAAGATGCCATTCTTTAAATCAGGGTTGCATAGAGAAAAAATGACAACTGTCCACTAAATATGTTCATAGAAATGTAATGTAGAACAAAACAAAGCATCGTCATCTTTGTGTTACAAGTGAATGCGGATATCCCGTACATCCTGGCGAGATGTAATCCAGTGTAGTGGACTTTTTTTTGTCCCATGGCGTCCTATTTAGCAGTTGCACTCCAAAAAAAAGGATGGCGAGTCAGCAAGGTGTGGGAACCAACAATGATACAGTACATCGGACTAGTTTGCTACTTGGTATATTGTACAAAAACAGCAATTTTAGCATAAATTGACTATGGAAACTGGAGTTTACAAAAAGCGAGGTAGTTGTAGGTGTAATATCTAATAATACATATCTATTTATTATGGAGTAAATGTTCATTTGACACTGGGTGTCACTTTGAATGGTGGCGCTGTAAAGAATCGGGACGCAGGTTCTACTGTAGTTTGGTTTATTCGTGGCGACCGACGGCGTAAAAATGGTTAAGTGGCACGCTTAGACAGTCAGCACATGTGAAAAAAGTGCGGGGGCGTTTGACAAGGAAGGGGGGTTTTGGGTTAAATATGTCCGACCTGAAGATGACACTAAGATGACTGACTGAAATTCCCACAAGTGATGACTGTGTGGGCTTACACTGATGAAAGTGTATGTGTGTATTGGGCATGGCGGGGGTGGGGGTGCCAGTTGACCCCCGGTTTGCTCGTCGTCTATTTCTGTCGACTTCACGCGATTAGAAAACAATTAAAGCACTTAGGAGACGACTCTCTGTTCATTACAACAGCCCCCCACCCAACCACCCACTGTAAGGCGGTCATATGAGAAAGGTAGAAATCACCTTATTTCAACGCTAATTGAAAGCCACGCTCGCCATACGGGAAGCTCACGGAAAAGGCATCAACTAATTGGATTTGTAGGAGATGTTATGGAATATTTAGTCTATCTGTGCTCAGAACAACTGATTAAATTGCCTTTCGTGCTCGTCAGATGTGGTTGTTAATAAAACGTCCACTACGCACAAAGTGTGTGTGTGTGTGTTTTAATGACTGACATTGTGAAATCCTGAATAGTGAGAGCGAGATGTCAAATGATGTCAATTGTCGTAACTGTCTCAGATTTCCTGTATCTTTGTTTTTCACTTTGTGTGCTGTTGTTACACATTATGAAACCTGTCCACCCACAGACTCATAACAACATTTGTTCATGGAATTGTTGGGATTTTTTTTTACTTTCTTTTAAATTGGGAATTCATTCATACCTTGCCTGGCCGCTTAATCGGGTATACATTACAATATATTGTAGCGCTGCAACAATGAATTGCAGAATAGATGATTAATCGAGATGATTAATCAATTATTTGACAACTATTTTGGTATTTGATTAATTTTTATTAAAAAATGTCACCCTCTCAAATGTGAATATTTTTAAATTTCATCCAAGAAAGCAGACCTATATAGCAGGTTTGACTTTGGAAGACGGTAATTGACATGTTAGGCTGTTTTCCGATATGCAGCGGGCCAAACCACCTTTTGTGTTTGGTTCATATTGATTTGGTCCATCTAGGGCCTAACCCATTACTATTAGTTGCAGCCGGAGTGGATATATTTCAACAGCACTCTTATATCGGTGCGTGCTCGTGTTCTTAATACTGCGGCATGTGATTGTAAATAATACATTTGCATCAACAGATTTACACAATCAATTAAGTACAGGATGGTTTTGTGTTGCCACAAGCACCTACACTGATAGAGCCATGGTTTGACGACACGTTATTAAATCCTTCGCTGCCTCTAATAACACTATTGTGTGTGTGTGTTTTGTATTACGGGAGACACTTACAGACAAAGTCGAGCCGAGACGGCGCTGAAGCCCCCACCAGACGCCTAGCTCAGACTAATTTGTATTAGTAATTCCAAATAATGGTATTAATGCCCATTAGAATTGTGGCAAGGGGCGAGCATGAAGACATTAGAACACCTACGCACTAAATAAAGACGCTTCAGCGTGCTGAGCCAACTAGTCTACATTTCCGTAAATATCCCAGTCGCCTCTCCCATTAGTATTTTTTGAAATAGACATAATATTCTTGTCCTGCTGAGCGGCTTAGGTGTGATAGTGGACATAAATGTTCTGTACCAAGTGTCTTCTGTTGCAATGTGGCCTTTGCGCTCATGTTATTTTCCCGTTTTCCTTATAAATGTGGCCAACCAGCACCAAATCCCACCTGAACAATCCCGCCTGTGTGTGCAGTGTGTATCCGGCCAACGCGGAGCCACAATGGCGCTGAGAAACGCACCTTGAGCCGAGGTAATTCTGCATTCAGCGTGCGATTAGAACACCGCACAGCTAGTATTTTTGTTTTCTGTCTCCAAAGCCATTTTCCTTCTTTTCTGCCCCACACAAAACGCTATATGTTAATTGATAATCAGCAGTGTTGATTCAGTGGTGCATTCAGTGCAAATCTGCGCCCTTCTGGATGTCAGAGGGTTTTCGCAGCCACGCCGCTGCCAAGCTCGCTGGCAGCGCCGGCACCTGTTGGCGGTGCCAAGGCCTGGCAGGGGTTATCGATGCTCTCTGATGGCGCCCGACAATCGCGGTGGAAATGACTGCGGCTGCTTGCGTCAAGCCAAATAGAAAAAAGCATTGGCCCACAATGGCTCCACGCAAACGCTGCCGACTGCGGGCGAGGCGGCAGGAAGAAAAAAAAGAGAAAGAGAAAACACGGTGTCGAGCATGTTGACACACACGGTGTTTTTGCGGTGGCGCTGTGCTGGTCTGCATGATGTCGAGCCGATTTGTATACGTGTGCTTGTGCATATATTACACATACTAAGCATCCTGTCTTTTTGTACCTCAAATAAATTGATTATGGCTGCATATATTTGTTACATAGTTATCAGGGTTACACAAAAAGTATTTCCACTATTTCTTACGGTTGTGGCTTAGGTCCAACTGTTGTTTTGAAACATGCACGTAAATTCAAGTGGTCTCATACGTGCTCCCATATGTTCATTACTTTTGGCTTGAAAACTAGAATACAGTATCTTTATTGATAACAATGGTAATTTAACGAGTGCTCCAACAATTAATCGATGATTAATCAATCACTCAATTAATCGACAACGCTTCTGGTATGTGATTCATCATTTTTTTTCCATTTAGAAATGTAAATATCCTCTGATGTCAGTTTCTTAAATGTGAATACTTTTAAATTTTCTCAGTAATCCATGAAAGTGGACTTGCTATTTTTGTGTTAAATATTGACACACATCAGCTTTGACTTTGGATAACAGCGACAGACATGTTTGCCTCTTTTCTGATATGTTGCAGACCAAACCACTAACTGTCTAACTTGGTGTCATCCGGGGCCTATCCCAGTACTCCATTAATCCAAACAACAAACTTCAGATTAATCGACTAAGAGGATAATTGTTTTTAGTTGCATTTACACACAAGAGCAATATTTCCAGTTTGTGGATGTGATCGCAAAGCATCATGGAAACGTGTGACTGCTCAGCACAGCAACACAACTGGAGCAACAAACTCTGCTTTTCCTGTTAAAGTGATAACAAAACAAAAACTGCCTCACAGTCGTGGGAGTCTTTCACACCGTGGCTGTCCTCTAGACTTTGTGATACTTGGTGTCGATATCGCCAGGCGTCGTTCTGTCACTAGTGAGAAAATGTCAAAGTCGTAGTTTCCCGCTTTCGTTTTCATTTTTTGTGGGGAATTCATGCAGTCGGACCAAAATTCTGACCTCTCTTAGAGACACGGCGTCTCCTAACTTTTCTTCATCTGTGCTAGTTTTACGGTTGATTAATTTGTCTTATGCAAAGTTATTTGACTTTAGCCCAAAGCTGAGGTCTGTAGTCGCCTGTGTTGATGGAACAACAGCTTTGTGAGATGAGTTGATTACAGTATTTATGCCTGCACTTCCGCAGGCTTTATGAACCCTGGAAATATTTACGAGTCAATGACTGTATGTCCAATTTGACATACACCTGCCCTCCAACGATGGCTCAGTCCTCGCACACCCTTCCTGCTGCATGTTGGTTTCCTCTTTGACTTATTTTACAGACGTCCAACATTGCATGCGGCAGTTTGTCGGTTTCTCTGTGAATAGTACAAGAGTCTTCAAGACTCAAGTTAGTTCGAGAACTCTGAAGGTAATGGTTTCAATAAACAATTGAGAATTTCACCACCATTTTATTTAAAAACATGGCTACACAAAACCTCACTTCCGCAAGCTACAAAGGATTAACTGTATTATTGTATTATTAACTGTAAATGTGTGTCTTGCTTTTTATTTGCCTTTTTCCATCTTGTTTACAATACTTATTCCAAGTTTCTTCTTGTATATTTGCTTTTTACTATGTCTATAGCCTCATAATATTTTGACTTTATTATCGTAATGCCAGAACCTTTACCCACAACCAAATGTCCTAAACTTGCTATTTTATTCTTTTTCATATTAAGACATATTTACATTTGAATATTTAAACTTTTATGTATTTTTTCCTCATAATATTATGACTTTAATCTCCTAATATTTTGTATTAATCCTGGTAAAATTACTGCTTTTTTCCACTTTCAATGTTTTTTATTTTAACTTTTCTTATATTTTTTAAATGTGCCAAGGGCCAATAAAATAACAGCCATGGGCTGTAAATGGCTCCTGGACCACACTTTGGACACACCTGGCTTATTTGAATGATAGACTGAAGATTGAGAAGATTGAGATTGGGGCTGGCAAGTCTTTAATCAGATTAATCACAGTTGAATTAATTAATCACAATACATCACCGTTTTCAACTACTAGATACAAGGGGTCATAGATAGTGATAGTAGATATAATTGAAACGACACAATTATATATATTTGTGTGTATTTGCAGCTCCAAATTAACTGAAAATGAAAATCGAGATAAAGATAGCACACATCTAAAAATTATAAGTTTAACGCGTGTTATTATGCTCAATGCGGAGTTGCTTTCAAATACATCACAGTTCAATTCACATACTTTGATTGTATTTTCTGTTTCCACAATTCCCTAGAGGAAAAACTGTTCCTAATCTGAGGGAGCCGGAGGTTGAAAAGATGGTTTTGTGTTTGACCTTAGGAAATTGTGTACAGTTTTACATGAGAGACATGGAGAAGCCTTCGTGTATAGTTGTATTTAAGTAGTTTGTATAGTTTGTATTAGCTGATGCATCGGATCGTGCGATAGTATGGTAGTAAACCTCGCTCTCTGATGCCTGAAGCTCTGCGCTCGACACAGCTTGGACTCTTAACTCATTGCTTAGCACTGGTCAACGTTACTTTTATTTAGCAAGGATTTGTGGACGCAGGTTAGAGCCCCGGCCAGTGTGACATTTCAGGCAGCCAGTAGGAAAAGATTAAATTCTATCAGCTAACAAAGAGCTTTCCAGATGCACAAACTCTGAACACTTTGTCTTTTATTGCATTCACTTCTTCCCCTTTGACAGTTCAAGGTTTTGTTGAGCCTATCAACACCAGGGAGCCCGTCTTAATATTTTGGCACAAGCCGATGTGACACTCAAAACGAACAGTGACCTGCTACACAGGTTTACTTGGCATCGCAATGACAACATGATAACAGTGCAGCAGACACGGAATGCGCGAGGTGAGTCAGGCGTCTTTACAATTGTTTATTGACAGCAGCATTGTTGTGGGTTGACAACATTATGAAGTAAAGCATATTTGTTAGCTAAGAAACTTTCCTCACGTCAGATTGAATGTGTGACATGTTGGAAATGACAGTTTGCTGTGATTTTGCACCTGTACATTGGTCATATTGTTGTCCAGTATTGTTTTGGCAATATAGGATTGTTACCAGGACACCGCTGCTTGTTCTTATGTCCAGATGTACATATACGCATCGATTTTTTAAAATGCTGCCACTGTCAACGTCGTTGTTGAGAAACTTAAACTTGTATACATTTTAGTTCTAATCTGGCTCTTGAGCTGAACAACTTTGACAAACTTGTCATCCTGCCTGCATGTGTTGTAAAATATAAACTGGACTGAGTGGGCATGGAAAATATGAATTATTGATTATGGTGATTTATAGTTTTTCAGTGTGTGTGTGACTGGCTAATAAATGCTCTCACTCCAATCAAGCTGATTAGAAATTACAGAAACAGCCCCCCTGCCTCGATGAATGAACACACACTTTCTCCACTTTATATGCCCCCCATGGAGGCTTATAAGGCCTGGGTGCAAGAGGGAATCATCCCCTGCTCTCTGGGGACTACTTTACTTCCACACACATTCATGGTGGTGGTGCACCCCGCCCCCCGAAAATACTTCAGCCCCTCGGCCATGTGCATGGAGAGGAGAGGCAGAGCAGCCGAGAGAGAGAGGGGGAGACTGGGAGAGAGAGAGAGGGAGCGAGAAAGAGAGGAGAGGCGGGGGGCGATGAGTCAATACAACTAATAATTTAATGGGGACACGGAGGGAGAGCCGGAGCGAGAGGGGGAGAGACCGAGAGGCGGATCGCGAGGCACTGGAGCTCCGAGCCCGAGCAGCAGGACACTACCTCCGCCTCCTCTTCCTCCTCCAGGCGGCGGCGGCGGCGGCAGCAGCGCGGCCAGTCCGCCTATGTGCACCCGGCAGCGGAGCGTCGTTTATCCTCGACATCGGAAAGTAAAAATTCACTTTTTGACCTCCTCCTCTTTCTGCTTCTTGTCCAATGTGGCCAACCTGCTCCAGCCTCCTGCCTCGGCTCCTCATCTGACACGCCGCCGACAACAGAAGGGACGCTTGCTCGCTATTTGTGCTCGCCGAGGTGTAGCCAGTTTCCAAGCCGGGTTTGAAGCGCCGTGTCGCCGGTGGTTACGATGTTACATTCTGTTCTCTGCCCTCTCCCCAGCGGTGGCTAGCGGTTGGCTGGCTGCCTCTCCCCGGCCATGTTTGTGTTTTTTAACTATAGTCGCCCTCCCACGGACGCCGCCAGCCGCTCACTCGGACCGCTTCTGGTTGTTTTTGTTCGGTTTGTTTGTTAGCTAAATGTCGCCGTGTTCCTCTCCCAGCCGGACGGTGTAAGCTAGCGGAGAGCAGACACTCACCAACACGCACACACACACACACACCGGAGAGACGTTCACCGATGACCGCAGGTCCGAGACTCCGTGGTCCCACTTCACGCCCGCCGGCCGGAGCAGTGTTGCAAACTCCACATTAAGGAAAGTAGCTATTGGCTGTTCGAAAAGTCGCTAAATGACGCCATAAATATAATTTGCATAGTTTCCAGTTTCAACACATTCTCTGATTTCGGATTAACATTTGCAATAAAAGTAACTGTTGGTTGTTGATTAGTTTAAGATGAAGTTACACTCTTCAGTTGTCATTGTTGGCTAGCTCTAAAGGCTGCTAACAAGATAATGCTCTATAAGAGTTGAGTTGACCTGAACAACACTGCCCCTAGTGTTTTGGCAGATAATACATTAATAAATAAATACATTATACATGCGCACTCAAACCCGAAAAGTGCTAATATTTGATCAAGACAGTGGAGGGGATGGTGTCGCAACTACGCAGAAGAATAATCCAGACTTAACGATATGTGCCTTTACATCAGACCCTAAAAGTCCCTGGTAACCCCCGGAAAAGTCATTATATTTGTCCTTGTAGCTTTTTTTTTTTTTTTTTGGAAAAAGTTGCATGGGCCTGCATTGGCAACACTGCGCCTGAGCCTCCTCGGAGCAGCCAAAAGCAACCTGGAAGTTGTATTTATTTTATTTTTTCCTGGCCAACTTGAAGAAGACAGGATTCCAAGCTGCTGTGGTACAGGTTGGTTTCTTTTACTTGTTAAGTAAACACCTTCCATTGCAGCTACTGTTGGTGCTGTTTATTTGATTTTTCTAAAGGGTCATTTTCCAAATCCTGACCTGGATCTGATGTTTATCTGGGTCTGTATTCCTTTTTCACAAACCCACCCCACTTCTCTCCTAATTGCAGGGAATTACTTGGCTCATTGCATGTTATGAATGGGGGAGTTGATGATCTTTCAACGCGGGGGTGGTCGAGTTTGTCCTCTTTGACAGCAGCAGTGTATTAACATGATGCACTGACATGCACCATGACTCTCACAGCTTAATGGCCACATCCACACCAACGTAGGTTCATTTCAAAACATGTATTTTGCTGGACATGAATTCAGTTCAAATGAACAATTCTGCTTTTCTCCATTTACTTTGTCTCAATCTCAATTTACCGATTTGTTATTGTGGCTTTTCCAGAATGACTTTCTTCAGGCTATTCATTGGCTAAAATGGCCTTACAGTTAGAGGGCTAAAGCAGGTGGATCCAAAGTCTGGCCCGGGGACCACAATTAAAAACCATTAGCTTTAGCAGCAGCAACAAAAGGCCAAGTTCAATATATTTAACTACATAGCATATTCTGACCTGCTTTGCATTGTTTTTTGTGTGTAATATTGAAGAGAGGACAATACGGGTGTAGGGTCTCCCTTGATTCACTGTAGTAATATATTTATACAGGGACTGACTGAAACAAATGGTATAAATGCAATGTCAAGGAGGCAAACAATGTCGTCTCTAACCAACAGATAGAGGTCTGGTCATGCTTGGACTGGTGGAGGGGATTCCTTTGACCTCGTATTTTCCACTTGTAAAAAATGGTTCCTATATTGATCTGGCTCCACAAGTCTTACATAGAATGTTTTGCTTTGATGGTCTATTATGTGAGCTCCATTGCCTCATCGACTCTATACGACCTATTGGTGAACTCTTTCTTTGGCAAACAAGCAGCAAAATTATTGTGTATCTCACATGTGTACAATATAATAGTTCAATCAAAAAAAATCAATCCATCCATCCATGTTCTGTTTATCCGAGGCCAGATTGCTGGGGCAACAGCCTAAGCAGAGAAGCCCAGACTTCCTTCTTCTACTCCGTCCAGCTCCTCACAGCGGATCCTTAGGCATTCTCCGGACACGTTGGCGAGACTATGTCTCTCAACTGGCCTGGGAACTGGCCCGAGGCTTTGTAGCGGTGGGATGTGCCCACCTCCCTAGTGAGGCGCCCAGGAGGCATCCTGACCAGATGCCCAAGCCACCTCATCTGGCTCCTGTCAATGCGGAAGAGCCGTGGTTCTACTCTTGATTTTCTACCAGATGACAGACGACTACACAATCTTGTCCAATTTCGGTCACTACCCAAAGCTCATTACCATCAGTCCCATGTTAATGCAATCAAATGCTAGCATTTGGTAGGCTTCAAATGCTACACACATGCTAGCATGCACACGAGCCAAACGTGCCAGACAGGTTTTAAGTGGGTTCGGGCATGGTACGAGTTGCCTAGCGTGAGGACGCCCAAAGTCTTGTTAGACTAAGCCTCATGAATCAGCAGCAGCCTGTTTTTAAGTGGCTTTCTGTCTTCTCAGAAGTTGCACAATCTAAAAATAAAAGTCCCCACCTGTAAAGTTGGGCCACCGTGCAATATCCCGCCCCCCTCGCCAGTTGCGTCACAAGTGTAAAGCCAGATGAAGTGACTCATAAATTGATGGTTCCCCACAACCCCTCCTCCGCAACCCTCAGCTCTGCGTGCTCCGCTGCAGAATCTTGTTCCTTGAACGGCACTGTATGCATTCAAGTGGAATCTCCCTGCAAATTAATGTATTCGCGCTAAAAACCGAGGCTTGTTTGGCTCACCTCGCGTGGGAATGTCTAGTGGGACATCCATACATAATACATGCGCTAAAAAACGGGAACACTACAGCGGCACAGAAATGTCACCAACTGAAGCGGACGGACAGCCAGGGCGCTAATACTATCCGCTGTTTTCTTTTCTCTGCAGGTGATAGTGAGTCGAGGTGCTGAGAATGATGGACCATCTCAGCGAGGCGTGTCTGGGCAAGGAGAACTCGGAGCTGGTCAACAGCATCGCGGAGGCCAAGGCCCCGCCGGCCAAGCTCCCCCGCATGGAGCAGAATGGCAGCCCCCTGGGCCGGGCGAGACTAGGCAGCACTGGCGCCAAGCTAGCCGGACTTCCCTACAAGCCCGCCAATCACTTGCTGAAGACCTGCCACAAACGAGGTACGAGGGTGGACGTCGTTGGGATCATTGATTGGTGTACCGCATTCACATATGGTTCAGGTTCAGTTAGCTGGAGTCTGTGACACTGGGCCACAAGTTGTCAAGTTAAAGCCATATGGAGTTCAAACTAAACAAAAACAAAACCCTGATGAGATTTGTATTAACATGGTGGAATATCTACCAGCTAAGAAGTGTGTAATAAAATATAAATATTAAACCAAAGCACCAGGAGCCACTTCACTACACCAACAGATGGAGGTACACCGCAATGAGAAGACGCTGCCAGACTTGACTCTTACAAATTAATGATTTGTCGTTTTAGGACAAGTCGTTTGTGTACTGTTCACACTTACGCTGAACTGACTTTAAAGTGCACCAAAAGTTTATTTGCAACTAAGAACCACCTCTTAAAGGTGTCCTAGCCTTCATTGCAACCTTTCATATTTATGTTTATCATCAAAAATTGTCTCCTATATGAGGTGGACGTGCCATGTCATGAAGGTATGAGAAAGTCACGAGATTTCCACGAGATCTTGTGAATTTCTCACATCCACAACTTTAGGAAGCCCACGTCCGTCGGACAACTTGCCGGATGCCGTGGAGCTAACTCTCAACCCGTGATCAATCACAACAGATAGGCGTTGTCAGGAGAGGAAGGCAGATTTGACTATTTTATAAAAAAACTGCTCCAGTGGGACCAAATATCATTTCAATGAGTGAAACATCCAGTTCAACTCAGCAGTCACAGGGAAGTCCAGTGTTTCCAGTTCCGCCCTCAGGTACCCTACCAATGTGGCTGGCACACTTTGAATCAGTTAGTTTGCTACCCTTCAGAATCCTTCGAAAAAAATGTGTACTGTACTGAAGTGAACTAAGTGCTTAGTGTAAACACAGAAAAGCAGTGTTTGTAAAAGTGTATGATATTAGCAATTATAGCATCAGTTTTGAACTCCTTTTGTTCTTGAAGATCTCTGTGCTTCTCAAAAGCAACTCCAATATTTCCTCTAGTTTAATTTCTCGCTTTGTCTAGTCCTTTTTTGGTCTACAGTTTTTCTTGGCCTCCCATGTGGACAGGCAGAATAAGGTGTTGGCTGCATCTACCGATTATTCAAGTCAGGCTTGTCCAAACTGTTTTACCCATATAGGGAAAAATGAAATGATGCAAAGGCCACATTGACATTTTGTAAAGCAACACATGTAGATATGCTAAGAACTTATATAGCTTTCCAGAATAAACTGAATCTCAGCTTTGAGATATATACGTAGGTGGGAAATTTTATAATTTTTGCTATTGTTAAATTGTTAATCTTCCCGATTATTTAAATTTAAAAACACTTGGTATATTTTATTCCCATAATATTATAACTTTATTCCCATAATATTTTGACTTTATCCGATAATATTATTACTTTTTTCAAATTTTCCAAAAAGTACAACTTTATTGTATTTCGTTTGTTTTGCATAATTATAAGACTCTTTTTTTCAACCATATGCTACTAAATTAACATTTTTCGTCTAAATATTTTGACTTTATTCATGGAAAATTACATCTGTTTTTTGCATTTTGCTGTTTTTTTTTTTTGGAACTTTATTCCCACAGAATATTGTTGCTCCTTTTGACATCGCAAACATTGTACCAGGCTTAGTAAGTCTTTTTGAGTTTGAAGTGAACTTTTGACAGCTTCTGTCGTTTTCTCTTGATCTTTCCATCTCGGTCCATCGCCACTTTGCGCTGTTCCCCGCCACATATCTGTAACATTGCTCTCATGCTTGCTCTATTGCAGCAGCGTTGCGGAAACAATTTCTCCGTATAGTTGCGGGCACTCTTTGCCCTTCGGATGTGATACATTTTTATTTGTTAGAATAGAAATCAGAGCTTTTTTTCTAATCAAATTAATCGTTTCAATCAATAAATCGCAGCAGCTCGAATAGGGTGCAAGCCTCTAGCCTTTGTTGGTTAAAATTTGTAATTGTAAAAAATATATCTACTAGTTTATATTTTTCTTTTAAACCACAACTGGCTCTTATATGTTTTGATTGAAAAATATGTACTTTTGAGCCAGCAACATACAAAAACTGTAAAGCAGCTACTTTGGTGCGTGAAATACCACACTAGTGAGTTTAACAAGCACCCCTCCTGCACACATCCACCTTCCGCCCACCACCATCCTCCCCCTGCATGCTCTCCAAAACTCTTAAAACATTTCCACAATGCTCCTTTAGTCATCGCAGCATGCAAACACACACACACAGCACACACTCTCACTTATTGTGGCAGACAATGGCTAACAGAGGAGCACTGTGAGAATCATCCCTGTGTCGTGCTGCATAGCGCTGTGTCACCGCTCCTCTGTCCAACTGTCGCCCTCCTGCTCCGACTTTTGTTTACTCGCCAGAACTTTCTGTCCTCTAAGAGCAACTTTGAGAGTATGACATAGTTTTTTAATTCCGGCAAACGCAGAGCTGTCCAAAAGGTGGCACTTTTTAATAGTTATGTTTAGGTTTTGTTTTTTGGGGGGAGGAAATGACTTTGGAAATCCTGCAGGTTTCAGAGTAATAATTGCAATTGGCTTGAAAACAGTTGCTTTGTTTGGCCGCTGTGTGTGGGAACGCCGCCGCCCGAGAGTCCTCAGATGGGCCGTTTCTTGTATTTGCTCCTTTAATTTGCGAGTGTCGCGCTCCAGCTGAGAGAGTCTAATTCCTCACTTCCATCATCTGCGCCGGCGCTCGGCCTCTTTTCCTACTGAGGCTGCAAGCGGAAGGCTGCAGTGCACCCCTTCCGAAGGCTTCGCGGAAGGCCCACAGTGGGCATTGTGTCCAAGCCCGGAACAATATTTACCACAGCCGTCAGTGGGCTCCCTGGAAACAAAGCCAGTATTGATCCCCCAAATGAACCTACACAGCAGTCTTTATTGTTAGATCTTTATCTATTAAAATCAGGGCAGGAGAAAAGCGACTCTTTCAGCACATTCCCTGGCATCTGTCGGCTTATTGATTGTTTTGCCAGGGCTTTGTGCGCATCTTCTGGAATGCCTGGGATTGGAAAGTATTAGACTGTAATGTCAGTTTAATGAGCATGGACTAATGAATGATCGAATATAGTATGAATGGACAGAGAGAATGGTAGCTCCCATACACTTGCTCCTCCTAATAACTTTTCTTTTTTTGGTTTTGGGAATGTTATTTCTATAAACTTGCACCTGGAGTGAGATTTGCTCTGTGTTTGGAAATGATCTCCAGCCAAGCACTGCTGACAGTTGAGTAAAGCGTGACTATATGGTCACTACGTCACATGATCTTAGATAATGATGACTATTCTGTTATTAATTATGAAGGAGACGTTTCCTTCCTCAGAATGCAAATGCCACTTCCATCAGTCTATTCCACACATCTTATATCACTCTCCGTAAACCAGGAAGTAGTTAAATAAGTTAACTTAATAAATATGGCGCTTAATGATTTGTCCCTCCTGCTGTGGTTGGTCACACACCCGCGTGCATAAAAACACTTCCACTTTGTGCCGCTAACTTTATCGGATTTTATAAATGGTATAGGAGTTGATGATAAACAGTGATTTATCTTTTTAAAATCTTGGCTTTTAACATACAGCCGTATGTGTTGGATCCTGAATCTGATCCGTAAGTAGAGACTGGACAGTCTGAAGTTTATCAAGAAAAGAGGTTACTTCAATACATCTCTCAATGGTAACTAGCTTTAGCATTTTAGCGTTAGGTTTTCTACAGGATTGGTAACCGAATATGGCCACTATTTGTGGTGGGAAACAGCGATTACCACCCCGACTCCCTGTATGCAAGAACTGAAATTGTTACTTACTGCTTGCTCAGTCCACACGGCCAAGTCATGTTAGAAGGCGTCGGCTAGTCCAGCTGCATACTGGCCCATGTTCACAAAACAGTCCAGGGTGAAATGATGTTGACAGATTCAAATACATTTCTTTTGCTGGTAGGGAATCAGGAACTCCAACCACTTGTGCCTGATGGTGGCGTCTTTAGGAAGTGTGAATAAATGTGGCTTTGCTAGCAAGTAAACAGAGGTGCAGAGCTTGGGGAAGGCAGAGCTCTTATAAGGAAGTCGGCCCCTCTGTGACATCAGAAAGGGGCAGTTTTACCACGCCTTTTGAAACCGAGCATTTTGAGCCATCCCAAACTTGTTTCAGGACTCACTTCCAAATGCGCAAACCTCATTATCGGAAACTTTGGCTTCGTTTAACAGGAGAATACAACATTTTAACTACATTTATAGGTCAGAAAAGTGGAAAAAGGATAACCCCCTTTAACATTTAAAAAACCTCCAAGGGAGTCAGTGTCTCACCATAATAATGACTTTATTAAGTCATCAAATGAATAAGAATCAGGATTTGACTTTGATTTGTGGGCTTAATCCTATCAAAAAGAAACGCATCTTAATGAATGAACTTAATGTGCTGGTTATTGTGGTCCCAAAGTGTATTTGGTTCCTTAAGGTGCTGTCGCACTTTGGCGGCGGGACAAAATAGTGGACAGGTCAGGTCAAAATTGGCCCATAAAATAAGAAAAATGCCTTTTTTACGATCGTGATCTGCTCACTAAGAACATTTTCCATGTGTCTCGCAGGCAACATGCTGCCGGTCTTCTGTGTGGTGGAGCACTATGAGAATCCTATGGATTTTGACAGCAAGGAAGAGCATGCCGAGTTTGTGCTGGTGCGCAAGGACATGCTCTTCAATCAGCTCATTGAGATGGCACTGCTGTCGCTGGGCTACTCCCACAGCTCGGCCGCCCAGGCCAAAGGTAAGCGCCGTTGTCGTCGCTTTGTGTCATAATGCTCATTAATGTCCACTCCGCAGGGTTTCCTAGACGTGCTCGCTCACAGCTTCTGTGGATAACACACCAAACAGCTGATGTGAAGCAAGGCTAACACATTGTTGCACTGACACCAAAAACCCACACATAGTTTTTATTAAACCTTCATATGTGTACTCTCATACTGTGCATTTGGCATTGGCATTCAGGTGGAAATCATAAACGATTCAGTCGTGTCTGTGTACTTACTGTTGGTCGATTTCCACAGGAATGATTCAGGTGGGCAAGTGGAACCCCATCCCCTTGTCATACGTGACGGACGCGCCGGATGCCACGGTGGCCGACATGCTGCAGGACGTCTACCACGTCGTCACGCTCAAGATCCAGCTGCACAGGTTCGGAAGACACACACACAGATGATAAATATTCATATGTCCTGATCTCAATTGTGTTCCTACTCTTACATTAATGCACAGCGGTGTAGCACCATCAATTTATTTGATTCTATGTACAGTAAATTTTATTAAGGAGTGGTATTAGTGTAGTTACGTATTTTGTTCATTTATGGATCTTAGAAACCATCCCAGCAAATGAGAGTATTCTGTGAATGAAATACACAAGGGAGGACTACTTTGTGTGTTTTCATGGAGACTGCTGGTCTAAAATAGAGCTGGTACAGTGGCTGGAGTGGCTTTGGCTATTTTAAGGAAAATGTATTCCCTAAATCCTCACACAACGTCCACCGCCATCAACAAGATAAAATACTGTTGGCTGCTTTTGTGTCATCAGTCCACATAGTGCATATGTTCAATGCAGGTGTGAGGCAGCATGGCCAGGACACACACACACACACTCACTCACACACACACACAAAGAAAATCAGCCAAGTGGTGCTGTTGTTGAGCCCGTGCCAACTGCACGCTAACCCAGTGTTCTGCAGGCTCTCTGGAGATCTGGTCTTAGTTTTTTTTTAATCTACTGTGCTACTCCTTTCTTTCCTTTCTCCCCCACACACCTTCATCAACAAAGACACACATACACACACACACACACACACACACACACACGCAAACAGGCCGATGCACATGAACATGTCCACCAGTCAGAATACAGAAGGCTGTGGTTATTTCCAGCATGCTGGCCTTGAATGCATGGATAGCCATCCTCCCCTTCCTCCTCCTCGTGTTCACTTCCGTCTCCCTCGAGGCTTTCGAGCTGCTGCTGCTGCAGTGTTCTGGAAACCCCACTCTGTGTGTGTGTGTGTGTGTGTCTGTGTAAGGTGTCTTCTCCAGGCAGATGTTGGCCTTGACCATTAAACACTCTCCGGTTACCTTCTAGCTTGTAATGCTTCCAACTCACCAACTGGCAGGTTTATGGACACACACAAACACACACACGCACACACATGTCCCATGCACTCATCAACCCATGTTCAGTCTCAGATCTGATGCTACTGTACATCTTTAATGGCAATTAATTCAGTCATTGGTGCCAACATGCTGTGTGTGTACCAAACACAGGATACTAAAAGAGCCTGGGCAAGACTCAGTGTCGTGCGTTGATAAGTGGAATAAGTGGAACATTCAGAATAATAAGAAAAAAAAATAAGAAGAAAGACGATACCCTGCGGCCTTCCTTCTTCATTGGTGCTTTCCACTGCCGCCATGTTACGGTGTCATTCTTTAGCATCTTAGAGAATTCTATATCCTGTGTGGCAAAAGAGAGCACAGGAGATCCCTGATCCCCATTGAACGGGGTTTACGTCCAAGATCACCTGCAAATAGTGAATAAGTATAAATAAGTAATAAGTAATTGATGCTGATGTTGAGTCGTTCACTTATCCAATTCATACAATCCAAGATTAAGCCCTGAAATATGCCTCACACTCTTTAATTGAAAGTATACCATGTATACTGAAGGTACACATGAATGATAGTGTAAGATGATCTATGAAACACAATCAGAGTCACAGTGTAGCCTTTAGCCTGGTCGTCAGGCTAGTTAGAGGCTGGCAGGCAAGAGAAGGCTTTCCAAGCTGTGTCTACATGATACATGCTCTTTACGACTTACTGCACACTCTATAATGCTACACAGACAAGCGCTTTTGCTCCATGACTTACACAAAATAAACACAATTAGGACACTGATAAATTGTTACTTAGTGCTTGCTCTTCTGACTCTTCCACACGACCGAATAACCTTGGAAAGGTGTCAGGCTCCAGCAGGTTTGTAGTCCAGCTGCATAGTGACCCATGTTCACAAAACAGTCCAGTGTGAAATGCGGTTGAGAGATTCAAATGATTTCATTTGCTGGTAGGGAATCAGGAACTCCAACCACTTGTGCCTAATGTTTTCCTCGCTACGAAATGTAAACAAATGTAGCTTCCCCTTAGACCCAAAGAAACACTTCCTGGAAGATGTTGCTAACAGCGTAAACAGAGAAGCAGAGTTTGGGGGAGGGGAGAGAGTGTGTCTGGCTCACAGTGCACGCCCATCTAAGGAAGCTCGCCAATCTATGACATCATCAATTGTCAGTGTTTGAACGCCCTCTGAAACCAAGCATTTTGAGCCATCCCAAAATTCTTTCAGGACTCGCTTCCAAATACGCAAACCTCATTATCGGAAACTTTGGCAGGGTTTAACACGAGAATACAACATTGTAACTACATTTATAGGTCAGAAAAGTGGAAAAAGCACAACAGGTCCTGTTTTATTAAATAAATCTAATTAATAAGTAAAATTCTAAATAAATATTGTTTGACGGAACATTATCACCATACTGCTACACAGTCCACTGCGATGAACTCTATTTGCTTGTCAATATTATTTCTTTTATTTGCTTTCCCCGTATTATCCCTTTTTTCTCAACCTCACCTACAAGCTCCCCCATCGCCGCCAACCTGCTGCAGATATCTCGCCAGCAGCACCTCTTCACTGTTTTGGTAGTGCCTGGTGAGGCCTGCTAGAAGGTAGAAATAAGACAAAATAATGGCGACCACATGCAGCTGATGTATAATTCATGCATCAATCCAGCAGATGTGTTGTATAAAGTAATTAACTAATCAGAACAATCAGGAGAGGGAGAGAGAGAGAATATGAAAGAGGGGGAGGCAGAGTGAGAGAGTGAGGGAGTAATCTCCAGATGCATCTGCTTGATGCGCCAAATGAAATCTGTCTGTCTTGGAGGGGCGCTTGCAGCAGGAAAGGGGGAGGGGGGGGGGGGCACGAGTGCTCCCTTCTCTTTCTTTACAACTCAGTCTGCTGCTTCACTCCCACTGATGCTGCATCCAGCTTGGAGAGTGCACATTATTGGCTCCTTTACGGACTGGGAACGAGACTGGCCGATGGAGTGTGACTTTAAAGGGACAGTTCAGATTTTTTAGACATGAAGTTGACATCAGTGGTGACTTACCCCACACTTGGTCCCCCTCGGGAAGTTATCCGTTAACCCGTGCCACTATTTGAGAAGCACTGCGCTAGATGAAGTTATGCTTAGTTATGCTTAGTGGCAGTATACATTTCTATAGTTTTCTGTTGCAGTCAAAGCCTGCAAGCTGATGGGATGGAAGGGCATGCGCACACACACACACACACACACACACATACACGCCGTGTCATTAGTAATCCTGTTCAATGTTATTTAGCAGATTTAAAGATTGGTGCTATTATGCCAGATATCTGGGAATTGTCCTAACATTTAAATGAAGATGAAATCATTTGGGACATTGAATTGTTGCTGCTGTAATTTCATTTCAGATAGCATCAGTGCTATCCCTCCTATCTCTCTGCTCTCCATCTGAATTGTTTCTCATTACTCCTACCCTACCCTACCCCACCCCACCCCACCCCACCCTCTTTCCACAGTTGTCCTAAGCTGGAGGACCTTCCACCTGAGCAGTGGAGCCACTCTACAGTAAGAAACGCCCTCAAGGAGTTACTCAAAGACATGAATCAGAGCTCTCTGGCTAAAGAATGTCCCTTATCACAGGTGCTGAAGCCCAGTCTGCTTGTTACTCCCCCTTACTAAACAATAAGAACGAAAAATAGCCCAACTTGCTACCATGCTACCAACCTGCACCACTATCTCTTTCATCTTTTATTCTTTACTTGTTATTATTATTATTATTATTGTTATTATTATTATCAAATGCCCTGAGTTGGATCTGGTTGATAATGCACGCAGTCTTCATCAGCTATCCGTTTAACCTACAGTGATGCTTTTCAAAAGATGCACAATCTATCAATTTACTGTTGTGTTGTCTAATATTCCAATACTTCGCTTATCAATATTAAAGGGACTGTATGCAACTGATAAAAATACAAGAACACCAACACTGGCAAGCATACGTTACGAATGGTGTTTCAAATTTCAGTTTTTTCACAATTAGGAGCGAACTTTGCAAAAATTGTCGAACATAATAATAATTGAATAAATACAGGTAAACCCCACCATCTCTACACAAAATATAAAATAAAATAAAATGTGTAAGATCGATATGTTTTAAATCATTTTTGTTAGACAGCGTTCGTTGTGCTCTATTTGTTTATTTTGCGGTTTGCGGTTACTCTTTCTTGTATGAGGTGAAACATGCAATGTTAAATGATGTGCAATTTTTGTGAATTACTAAAAGGGATCATAACATAACATAGGTTGGCGACCAGTCCAGGGTGTACCCCACATCTCGCCCAAGAGTGCTGGGATGAGGTCCAGTGACCCGCAACCCTAGTGAGGACAGAAAATGGATGAATATAACATAGCGTTACATAAAATTATGGATAACATAGTATTATGTGATTCACATACATGTCCATTGTGAGTCATTCATGTTGTTATGATAGGCTGTAGTATATTCAACGATAGCTAATCTATGATAACGTACGATGTAATGATAGCTAATGAGCTAAACTTTGCCAAATCACTATCATTAGCTGACACTGAACATAACTTGAGAGTGTCACCCGGCGCATACTTTACATATTCAAAGCAAGAATAGGATGGAGTGAAAGCAGGAAGAGGCGGGACATTTGAAATAGGCATCCGGGAGCCGCGTTGCGTATAGTCCCTTTAATGTTAAAATAGTGCAGTCATATTGTATTGCAAGGTAAATCCCACGCCTTGTGAGTACATATTTTGTAGTTTGTGCCTGTGTGTGTTAGTTGTCGCAGTGGATGTGTTTGTGTCAGCTGGGAGCATATATTGTCCTAACAGGCGCTGTAGTCACTATATCATGGTGGCAGCTCAGGACTGAATGGAATGAAATGGCTGTATATCTCTCACAGGGACCAGTAGAGTGTGTGTCTGTGTGTGTGTGTGTGTATTACAATGCAAAGTTTGTGCAATGCATATAAATGTGCACAAGGTGAGTCCAAACTGTATTTCATTGTGTTGTCAGTGTGTTTAAATCCAAGTGTGTGTGCTGCCAGATCTGCTCTCAGGCTAGCGTATGGTCACCTGGAGACCCTCTCATGCCTTGTGCACGCGCATGTGTGTGTGTTTATGTACATGTATGCACTTTAGCATTGCGGTTGTGTATTTATGTGTTTAGCCAGGCGTGAGTTGTGCACTGATGATGTAAAGAGTCCCTGGGTGGCGTTCAGGCGGAGCCCAGCCCAGTCTGGTAATCACCCTGTTTACGGTCCATATGTGAAGAAGGCTCAGAAGAGAGCGTGCAAACACACACGCATGCCTCAAAACACACAAACACACTCACACATGATCACATACACACCGATTTTAAATTAAATTGAAGATTGCTTCAGTTCTCCAGTGAGGCTGAAAGATGATCTGGAAAATATCTTCAACTGTCCTTTTTCATTAACTTAACAATATGGTGCTTCCTGTGCCTCTGCGCTTTGTATTTATTTGGACATTTTCTAATATTTCTGCTTATTTTACTGGCTAATAAGATCCATGAGAGTGTCAGTTGCACAATAACACACACATTGTTAAATGACTATGGTCATTTAACTGACAGTGTCAGTCAAACGTCAGTGTAGGCGGTACCTCCATTTTCGTTATTACGTAACGTAACCTAATTTCTTGCGCTTCGTTGGTTCCAGACCCGACCGTCATACCTGAATTTTTTCCAAGTAAGATACGTTATAGACAGTTAGACATGTAACATTACGAAAGTCATCTTTACACTCCTTTTGCCAAATATAGTAGACATAATAGGAGGAAATAAGACATAAATAAGACTTGAGGCTGTGTGTTGATGTAAATGTCCCTCGGTGGTTGGGGGGCGGACAGGAAGTGATATCGCTGGTTCAGTGGTGAGTCTTAGCCAGACATGAATTACGGCCTCAACAGTAGCGTGTGTTAGAGATTATTGTGCCTGTTGTAAAATCATTCAAACGTGCAATAAAAGCATGTTGTTTCGGCAATTTAGCCTGGTGCTCGTGTGTCTCACCCATGATTACATAGTACTGGCACCTAGTGGCCTGTGTAGAATACTGCATACCATCACAACGTCTTTTAATGCGTCTTCTGAATGCCGTAATATATTTGTATTTTACTTCATTTTATGTTTGAAAGTGCTTAATTTAGGCAATGCGTAAAAGTAACTAAATATGCATATTTTTCACCAGTAAGAGGATGTATTCAGCCAGGAATCAGCATGATCTATTAATTGATAATCTATTAATTAATAATCTATTAACATGTGGATACTTTGTTCCATACACTGTCTGGCCCTAAGATAACCCAGACAGTGTACATATTTTTGGCAATAATATTTGTCAAAAGGAATCCAAAGCAACAGGGGCGTAGGAAAAGGTTCCACTGTTTTATATTTGGAAATGCAGAATTTTTTAGAAGGTTTATAGATTTTACATGTCTAGTTCATATTTAACTTGAAGGTGGAAAAAAACAATATAAACTCCATATTTCTTAATTATTCAGAGAGAACAGCTGGTTTGTATCTTCTGTCAAACCAATCTGAGGTCATGCTTTGTCTTACCTTCACACCTCTATCGCCTACCCATGCTTCTACCATCACGACGTTTGACATCTGTCATCTCTGTAGGGTTCTCTGTGGTCTGCTTTGCCTTGACTTAACACATTTTAGAGACATCTCATGTTACCGTGACCCATACTGTTAATCTATTTTAGTGCAGCGAGGAACAGTGGCACATTCTGTGTGTAGGACATAACTTTACGTGATATCGTCATTGGCAAAATTAAAAGTTAGGAGGAATGGCAGTGATTCACATTATTTAGGCAAGTCGAATAATTTTTGCAGGTGTGTTAGAACGATAGTTGGCGATGTCAGAGTTTTCAGGCTCCAAAGCCTCACTGTTATCATTTTGTTTTGTGTACATAGCCTCTTCAACAGATACAACATTACCTTGATTTTTGACAAGCAATTCATTATTCATTAATGAAGGTGAATTTTGTCAAAAATGTTTGTCAAAAACGTCAAAAATCACAAAAACGTGGGCTTTCAAAAAGCACGGTTGTTAATGCAATGTACATGTTTAGCTATGGCCGCCATCAGGGGCTTAAAAGATGCTAATCCTGCTTCTTCATTGAGCCAATCAAACGTGGCACTGTGTTTGATACCCAGCTTGGCAGACCCCCTTGCCCACTGTCACAGAAACTATGGCAACAAACAAGCCAAACCCCCGCCCAACACACACACGTCACTCCACCCTCTCTCCCATTGTCGCCACCCCAGCTTACCCACTCACTGTGAGGCCCCTGATGCACCAGCTGCAAACAGTCATCAAAATGCCATCTTCCATGCCAGTGTGTGAATGCATATGTGGAGGGCGAGGGGGCGGGTCACCTCAGTTGAGGTGAATGGTGTAATTGAGCTATGTGTGTATGTGTGTGGGATGCGCACTTTTCCTCCCTGTTGTCTCCAGGCCAGGTGGAGAAGGAAGGCGTGTGTCCAATTGATCACGTGTGGCGATCTGTGCTTCTGTGCAGACTTTGATAGGTGACAGTACAAGCCTGCTGCACAGATGCACAAAGATGTACGTGCACGTACAGTGTACATACACACACTTCCTGTCTCCCTTGATGGGAGTGGAGTAGATGCTTGGGTCTGATAATCCCCCAGTGCCACTTCCTGGTCCTGCTGATAAGCTCTGTGAGCTGCAGATAGTTATCACCGAGACAATACACATACTACAGACACAGGTGCAGAGCCATGTTACCTGTTGACATGCCATAGCTGAACCCCCTACTCCCTTCTCTTGATGGCACCACAGGGGCACACCGAGTCCTGTTAAGTGCCTGCTTTTTTATGTGGGTGTGTATTGTTTGGTGTGCACAAACATGCAGGGGCCCCCGTAAGAGAATGATATATTGAGGGAGAGGGCTGATTAATGAGCAGCGTTTATTAGAACATCTGTGTCAAAGATGGCGGACAAGGCAAGGGAGCTGGAGAAAGAATGGAGAGAGAGAGAGAGAGAGAGAGAGAGAGAGAGCCTGCTTCTTGTTTGTTGCCAAGAGCTTCCTTAGCCCATATATACTGTAAATAAAACATTGCAGGCTGCAGGAGAGTTCATTACAAGAGATGTGTCTCTTCCAGAGTAGACCAACAATACCCATGCTTGAATGTACACAGGGAGTGAGGACAAGCTCTAAACAGTCGACATTTCACATTATTTCAAAAGCTGAGGTTTCCTCTCCTAATACCAATATGACATGAATACAGAATAAAAAAAACTCTTCATGCATAAATGTATAACCCATTATAAGGAATATTTTGCCTTCCAAACCATCAGTTCGAAGGATTTTCAATACAACCATAAAAGCCTGCTTTGTAATATGATGTGTCATCCTGCTTCCAATAATAAAGAAGCAAATTTTCTCCTTTTGCTACCACTATGCCCAAACCACTAGCAGCATCTTGGCAGACCCTGACTCAGAACAGGATAAGTGGTATACAGTTGAAATGGACGCCAGTCGGTGCAGTTGTGCAAAAGTTCATAGGTAAAACTCACTCCCCAACTCCTTCAGAGTCGAGCTGGACACCGTGTTGATAACTTCCGAGCCAGGGCAGAACGCGGGGCCAATTTCCTTAAATATTTAGCAAGAGAGCAAGAGAAACCTTCTCGGTTGTACAGGGCGCCAATGTAGTGAGGCTGGTACAGGAGAAATGATCTGTTCTTCTAATTCTAGTCAGCACTCGAGCAGCAGCATTCTAGACCAGTTGCTCGTCAGTTAGGATTTACCTAGACAGGACATTTTTAAGTAAAACACCCAGAGGTTGCATTTCAGTTATTTGTTGTTGGGAATCACCTTGAAGACGGCCCATTTCTTCACATTTGGAGAAGTTTGATGTTGAAGAACAATTCCCAACCCAAACACATTTGGGATGAACTTGGACACAGTCTTTCCAGAACTCAAAAATCCATCCATCCATTTCTTCCACTTGGTGGATCATGAGGTGTCCCCAGACCAGCTGAGTCTCTCAAACGTGTTGGAACTCGAATCAAATTCGAAAATTCTTTTCAAATTTCTTTTGAGTGTAGAAAGTAAGTGTGGGCCACCGGATCATTTGCTATGTTGACTTCGACCAGTTGATCTGTGAGCGTGAGATTGACAGACAGATCGGTGAAGAGAGAGCTGTGCTGCAAGGCCCGTCTACGTTCCTACACTCCCTTATGGTCATCAGCTTTGGGCAGTGACTGAAAGGACAAGGTTGCAGTTAAAAGTAGTCGAAATGAGTTTCCTTTGTAGGGAGGCTGTGCTCTCCTTAGAGATAGGTAGAGAAGCACTATCATCTGGAAAAAAAAACTCTGAATTGGAAAGGGCCAGATGACTCAGGCATCAAGTTAGGATGCTACCTGGACACCTCACTGGGGAGGTGTTCAGAGCATGTATGACTGGCAAAAGTGCCTCAGGGAAGACCCAGGACATGTTGGAGAGACTACGTCTCTCAGCTGGCCTGGGACCGGCTCAGGATCTGCCAAGAAGAGATAGACAAAGCAGCCGGGGAGAGAGAAGCCTGGGGTTCTCATTTTAGGCTACTGCCCACGCAACTTGACCTTGGATACCTTGGTTTCTGGCCAATAGATCAGCACCGACTCTCCTGTTTGTAGCTGGTGCTGTGAAATGAAGAAATAGTAGTACGTAGTAGTAGTAGTAGTAGTAGTATTTGGCAAGCATTAAAGCTACAGATAACAGGCCATGGTTGTCTGGAGCATAATGGTAGTTCCCATTAAAAGAATAGCTGCTCTTAGGTCATGGGGTAAGGAGTTCAGGGGTCAGGGACTTCCTCCAGTACAGAGGAGCATCATTGCGTCGGGGCTCACTGAACTTGCGAGGAACCGCCCCCAGCGTTTACATTATGGAAAATGATAAAGACGGCATACCTGTAATTTGAAAACAGATGGCTGGGCTCTCGTGAATATGTATGACGATCGAAAACTGTTTTTCTCCCGCGCCAACCTTGATATTCACCCGCAGGCCAGCAAGGTGTTAAAACATTCATTTTAATAATGAAATCGGTACGGCGGAGAAGGATCTCGCCTCTTTGTTTATCTCCAAGGAGGAGGAGGGTGATGAGGAGGGCTGATGTCAAAGGGATGAGACGGGAGCGCACACGCAACATGCTCGCCTGCGAACTGCCAACTTCTTGAAGTGGAAGTTCCTAACAGATTGTTTAAATAAAGAGAGTGCCTTTGCATGGGCCAGATGCTGCCGCTATGACTATATGAGATGAATAAGACGCTGGCCTTTTGAAGGTAAATATCTCTAATGTTGACTCCCGACAGATGCGGAGCTGCACACTCAATTAGGCACTCTAAGAAGAAAAAGACGCTTCAGATGAACTCAGTGGCATTTGATAAGAGCAGATAAAGCCTTGTTTGATTTTTATTTGTTTTACGAGACCCCAACTGCTTGCACGTCTGATATGTCTCGCTCGCCTTTCCCTTTCTATCTTGTTTCTTTTCCAAAGCACAGAGTTGCTCTTTGCCTGGCCTGGTCTTTTTATTTGTTGTGACAAGCCGCTGTGTCGCCGCATGTTTCACAAGCATTAACGTTTTGTCCGCCTTTTGCACGGCGGGATTCTAACGTCTCCCTCTCCCGCTCTCTCAATCAATCTCTCTTTCAGAGTATGATTTCCTCCATTGTCAACAGCACTTACTATGCAAATGTGTCGGCGGCAAAGTGTCAGGAATTTGGGCGCTGGTATAAACATTTCAAGAAGACAAAGGATATGATGGGTAAGCAAAACCGACCGGGGAGGGGGGTTTCAAAGTATGTCACACACACTTTTGTCTCTTGCATGCACACACACACACACAAACTAATGCAATATGTTCTCTGACTGTCTCTTTGTAACACATTTAGTATCTTGTTATCTAATAATTTGAGATTACGCCACACTGTTTAGCAGCTGAGCTGACTTTGCTTTTGATTCATCAAATAGCTCAGCAGCCAAATTGAGGCCTTGAACTGTTTTTATGTGTCTCTCTTTTTGTGTGCAAGCTTAAATAAATACACGATTGTAGTCTCAGATCAGCGCGTAATGGCCGTATAGGCCTAGGTCACAATATAGTATAGTCCTATAGGCTCCTATAGCCGGTCTATGTGTAAAGTAACGCAAGAAACCCATGGAAGGCTTACAGTATGTGAGACATGCCAAGTTTCAAACCTGCAGAGGTTCTTTCTCACGTCAAACAAACTCTACAGGTTAAGTTGTTTTCAGGTTCTAAGACAAATATTTGCACTTCTTTGTGCGTCGTCCGTACAGCCAACGTGTGTCGTTTGTATGTTTAGCTGGTGTCACATCTGGGCAAAATGTCCGTTTTTTTCTTACGTCGCACTTGCGGACTCCTATGTGTGTCGTATGCCACACATGCTTCCCAGTTCCTAATTAGTGCATCCAACATACGTTCAGATAGTTCATACGTCCTTCATGCGTGTTGAGATCTTACTCCTTCATGGTCACCATAACTATATTCTCCATGAACAACAGCAACAAGAAAACAGCAATTTGAGTAATGCCAAAAAACGCACGACCCAAAATAAATCGGACGTCGGGTTATTACCTCGGCTTTATGAAAGGTGCATGTTGGCCTCTTATAGGTTTTTTAGAACCTTGTGCCATTACAGTTATACATGTGGATAATCATTCTAAATTCATAGAAATAACAAATCGAAAGGGATGTGATTGTTGCTAACGATACTATGTGGCAGGGAGATCAAGACGGACACCACCTTCTTGTTTTGTCTTGAGTTATTTCATGAATTCAATAGTGTTTCTCACCTTTTTTATCAAAATGCGGGCAACATTCTTTGGCTCCTGTGTGAGCTACTTTGTGTGATCAAAAGAAAAGCAAAGACTTCCAAGTGAGAAACACAACTTAAGTCAATAAATAAGTCATGGCAAAACAGGAAGGTGGTGTCTGTGTTGATCTCGCTGCCACATTTGGTCTGTCAACAATCGTCAATGATGCAAAAGGTAACATTAACTGTTCATTTATCCCTTTCTTTGATCAATTTTCGGAAATTTGTATTGTTTTCTGCATGTAAAATTATAATTGTAAAACCGTAAAAACATGTTTTTGTGTAAACATTTTTGAGAGTACAATGTACATTTTGTGATAAAAATACATCAAGGACAGTTGGACTCGTCCAGTGTATTATTAACACGTCACGACACACGTCCTATTTAATGGTAATCAGAAAATGCATGTGATTTGAGGTAAAATTTTGGCTAATTGGCTCGTACCCAAACTGAGGTTGTCCACTGTAGTTTCAAAAATCTGACATTTACTGTCTGACAAAAACCTATAGGAAATCATGTAAATCAAAATAGTCCTTTCCTAAAAGCCAGAAAATGTTAACACAAAACATGTTTTTATAGTCTTATATAGTTTTGCAGACTTTGCTAACATCCTGAAATTGGCCACACAGACGCCATCATCGCACATCACAATGAATCAGTTAATTATTTTCTAAATTCAATAGAGTTTCTTCACCTTCTTTATCAAATCGCAGACACTCACAACTTTCTTGGCTCCCCATGGCAGGTTATTTAGTTGTCACAGTAACTTTGGCGTAGTCATTTCGGCGTAGGGTGCTTTGTTTGTACGCTCAATTCATATTCAGTTTATTACACGCAGTATTGTAGGCTAACATTTTCAGACTAATATCACACAAGTGTAAAATGAATGAAGGGGATTTGCATCCCGCTCATAAAACACATGACTTCAGCACAGCACTGTATGTTTTTGAGAACACAGCGGTGTTGTATTCAACTGACAACCGCCTGGTCTGAAATTCAATTAGTTGTTTTTATTTTTAAATCAGATCCATTTTAAAGGCATGCTTTATATTATCGAGAAAAAAATATCCACTTCGACCCAGCAGCGTCAAACTGGAGATATTATTGGGGGGTGTTTTTATGTGTGCTGAGATATTAGCCTAAACAATCTGTTGCGTAATCTTTTTGTCCTTCTTCTTCGGCCGTGTGCATTTCACCTGTGATGAAACGCCAGATAGAATGAAAATATCTTTGCAGCTCCATGCGAGCCAGCCAGCCAGCATGTTGTGATGCTATCTCTTTACATAGAACAACATACAACATACTTTCATACACCTGCTTGTGTGTGTTTAAAGATATATAAAATAGCATTTATTTTGCCGTCAGTCATTGATGTAGTACACAAACATTTGTATCGTTAAAACAACTTCTTTCTTTCTTCTCCATGCTCCACCGTATGCTGTGTGTGTGTGTGCGTGGATGTGCATGCGTGTGTGTGCGCCTTGCCATTCTGTGCAGGCATGCGCCAAACATCCCAGCTGGAGGGCTACCTGGGGTCGTGCGTCCTCCGTGAGAGCCCGCGTGCTAATGCACTAGGTATGTTGTATCATGGCCACACACACATATACGTGCACACAGATGCCAAAATACTGACACAGAAACTAATACAAGGGGTCCTCGGTCTCCGTATGAGTTCCTAGTATAGTAACAAAAAGATAAAATACAAGAATGAAATGAAACCGTATTTAAAAAAAAAAAAATTCCTTACTTATATCCCTGTAGTTGTCCTGCTCCTGCACACTTAATCAAATCATCATCCATAAGAACACAATCAAAACATCTTACAATGAATTATTTCTCACTCATCAATCGCACTGCAAAACTCTCCGCTTTAGGTTTTCAGTAGACACACTGTTTTTTCATTTTTATTCACATAGCCCCTGTACGAATTTTGCATTACCCAATTTTGGCAATCTGGGGCTTAGACCTAGCATGCGGTCAGTCTTGATATGCTTTTTTTTCACTTTCTTTCTGTCTGATTTCACTTTCCTTTTCACTTTCCTTTTTCTTGCATTGACACACTGCAATCAGAAGAGTCGTCATCGCGCTTGGGAAATAGGATAAAAGATAACTAAAAAGAAAGGGTAGTGTAACAATGTAGTGACAAATGAAGGCGAAATAAACTGAGCAACACACAAGCACCGTACTTGATCGATAGAACAACAGGCTCTTATTGCAGGTTCTAAAATCATTATTTCATTCTTATTTTATTTCATAAAATCATTCTTATTGCAGATTCTAAAATAATCTAAATACAGGTACAATAATTACAAAGAAAACCATGGGCTAGTTTTGCAGGCATTACCCACACAAAGCTGAAACTCAACTCTGAACCCCGACATTTCCTGCCCACTTCCCTTTCAGGTCTCCTCGGGAACACACACGAACATGAACCTTATTTGATGTGTTTACACTTAGTTAATCTACTACATTGGATAATATGGTAGGGATGCTATTTCATGTCAAGAGGGCTAATGTTAAAAAGCAGATTTGGGTGTCGTAAACAGGTTTTCTATACTCTACGAAACTACGAAAACATTCAATTTGTAAATAAGGAATACAACTTTATTTACCTGTTACGATTATGTTCTAAAAGTAGTCAGTCCATCTTTGTGTCATACTGGATCATCTTTTGACTTACGCTTATAACATCGAAAAAACAAACATCCATACAATCTCAAGCCTAGTCTCATCCACTGACAGGGAGAAAAAATAGAAAATTAAAAAACGGAAAAATGTATAACATGAAATCTAAATACAATATTCTAAATCATGCAGATAGACAGGAAGTCACATAGTATCCATATCAGCGTCTTACAAAGATCCTTATAAAAGCAGAATAAATCATGATGAAATGACAGCTTAGTCATGCAGTATGAGTGAACTGTATGATTGTTTTACTAGAACAGCTTTGCTTTATGATTGGTATACTCCTCCTGTTCAAGTTGCTATGTATTTTTAAAACCACCGACAGGACAGAAGGATAATGGACAAAGAAGAAAGAGTGCAGAGAGAGAGGAGACAGCATTAGGTCACATCACGGACTGTGATTGGAGTCTGAGTGTGTGTTGTGTGCTGGGGGAAGGGTTAGGGCACGAGAAGGGACCAGCATGCAGCCACAGATGGTGAGAGCATCCACTTCATTGGGCTGTTTCTGGTCGTGCTGGATAGGCCAGATAGTCATCGGGTGCAGGAATAGCAAGGGTCTAGTTGTGAGAACTGACTGGAGAACCTTCAGTTAGAGCATGGAACCTAGTTGGAGAACCAAGGGGTGGACAGGGAGCGAAAACACCAGGCAAGGCAGACAATAGTAATAATGGTGGTATAGATCATATTAAGAATCAAAGGTAAGATACTGTAAACAGACCGTACATGCATGCTAGTGTGTGTGATTTAAAAAAAGTAATAGTAAAAAAAATTTACTATGCGAAAAAAACTAAAGCTAAAGCTAAATTCTCAACATTAATCCACCATTGCACTTTGCTTTTGGTTGTCTACAATCACATATAATTGTATTTTATGTGTTTTATTCAGTTTATTTGTGTTTGTTGTACTATATATAACTACTATATATAACGTTTACATCTGTGCTACATGCATTGTGTAACTTTTTACATAGCTCCGTCTTGGTGGAGGTCATAAGACAATAGAAACATCTGCATGCTAACGAATTATTTTGATAAATATCACCCCCCAATAAATTACATATTTTAAGTACGAATATTGACCATTTATGTTAATACATTTAAAAAATAATAACTACCACACACCATGTGGCGCTGTCAACCACGAGAAGGGCTGGTGGTGACCTAATCACGTTTCCGGGATGGATTGCGCCCATGACACCCTGGAGGAATTCCTTGTCGCATGGCTAACTTCCTGCTTTCTTGGCTGAACGTCCCGGTAGCACGGCTAACTTCCTGGTATTTTTGGCATTTGCAGTATTTTTCTTTTGATCCTGCATCATTTATGTGACTGAAGCCTCGTCCATTTGCAACATTTTCCTGTTGCTTTTGTTTTATGATGTTTTTGGATCATTTCTGTTTTTGCCCTAAACGCCATTGTATATACAAAGGGCCAACATGACAGGAAAAGTGCGTGCTGGGCTGCTGGCTTTGTGCGTTCGGCATTCAACATTCCCTCCAGCACCACTTTTTTGGCAAGCGCCAGCGGAGAGACACGAGTGGCGTGCTCACAGGTTCACCTGTGCCAGCCGAGGCCACTGTAGGTGAAGCCAGTCACTTTGCAAGGCTCTCATTCCCCATTTCTCACATAACCCCACAACCATCCCTCTCTGCCTCACCCTCGCGGCCCCCAACTCATTCCCATTGTGCGTTTAATCCAGGGCTCTTTTGTGGCAGGATTCCACGCGAGGACTTCTGTGGAACCCTCCTCTTCCTCCTCCTCCTCCTCATCCCAGGGCCTGCCATGCTCCTCTGTCAGCCCTCTTCTCTTTTCAATTTGCATGGAAATGCCTCCATGTGTGCCCCCCAGCGCTAACACACACAAACACACATTCACATGCGAGTCAATAGGCATGCCATGCCATCAGAGAGTGGGAATGCCAGGGATTATGGAGAAGAGATGTGATTATTACCAAGATTTTTTTTGTTTTGTTCCTCCCACCAACCACACACACCCCCAACCCCCCCACCCTTCCCACATCATTTGTTTTTGACAAACACTCAATAGACTCGTTTTGGCTGGGCGCTTTGTGCTCGCTGACAGTTAAGAAACACACGATTATTGCGGATATTTTTGGAAAATGTCCATGCACTTAATCTTTCATCTGCTAAAAACCATACATCTTCTTTAAGTCCCCCCGCCCCCACACCCCCATTCCTCTTCAGCATAACAGCCGCTCACAATCCCATACTATGTTTTTTTTTTTCTTCCTTCTATGGTGTGCGGAGGCCACTCTTTGGAGGTGTTAATGTATGAATCTGTCAACGCTGCCCCCTCACTGGCGCGCGTGCAAAGGCTCGCCATATGCACGTTCACATTTAAAGACAAAAGCGCAAACATTTATCAGCTCTAAAATGTTCATTCACCGGGCGAGCCACCTTCAATCACCGCTCTGCTTTTCTTCTTAAAGCCTAAAAGTTGACATTTGGCACATCGCGCTTTAAAGCACCTCAAAACCAACAATGCTCTAAAAAGTTTTGCACATTACATTCAAATTTATTTGCCACTTAAGTACTCCATGTGCTGCCATTGGCTGAAGACCGGTCCAGGGTGTACCCCGCGTCTCGCCCAAAGACAGCTGGGATCGTCTCCAGCATACCTGCGACCCTAGTGAGGATAAGCGCCATAGAAAATATATAGATGGAAAAAAACTGTCCAGGGCGGGGATAAGGGAGTAGCTACACCGCAACTGAACCACCAGGGACTGATGGTGCAGTGTCTCGTCTCAATTTTTTTTGCTCTTTCCTCAAGTTGACAATACACACCCTTGGCCTACACACTCAACCATTTTGTACTTTTGGTCCACATTTCACAGTTCCACATCCTGGTTTATTTTCTGAGACACTCTCCCATCTCTGTCCTCTAGCTGAAATGGATGGCCTGGCCGACCTCTCCCCACCCAGCTCCAACCACAACCACCTAGGCTTCTCCCAGCAGCAGCAGCCCATCCCAGGCAGCACAGCAGAGCAGACACCTTCTTCGCCAGTGCCCCCGTTGTCTCACGCGCCGCCGCCACCTCCCCATGGAGGCCAGGCAGGCGGGCGGCAGCCCCAGCTCCCCAGCCTTCACCACCCGGGTTTGGTGTCCACTCCCATCAGCCCCCAACTGGTCAACCAGCAGCTGGTGATGGCGCAGATCCTCAATCAGCAGTACGCTGTCAACCGCCTGCTGGCGCAGCAGTCACTGTCGCAGCAGTACCTCAACCATCCGCCTGTCAACCGCGCCTCGCACGGCAAGCCCCTGGAGCCTCAGGTGGGCTCCAACACAGAGGTGTCCTCCGAGATCTACCAGTGGGTTCGAGACGAGCTCAAGCGTGCCGGCATCTCGCAGGCCGTGTTTGCACGGGTTGCCTTTAACAGAACCCAGGTTAGTGCAGAACCCAATGCTGCTACTAATTCATGCATTTTTCTATTAAGCATTCATCATACATTGAGACTGAAAGAAAAAAAAAGTTGATTTTTCATTGTTTGATGCTGCCAAGTGGAAGCATTGTGATCTCTTCCAGTGGTTTGTCAAAATAGTTTACAAGTTTATTATCACAGCCCTCAACTTTGTGGCTGAGTGTGGGGAAAAAAGGAAAGAAAAAAAGAGATAAGAATGTATTAGTTGCTGTGCTAAACCCCCCACCGCCCCAGGAAACAGCTTCCCACGCAAACAGCAGCAAGTCATATCTGTGCTCATAGACCAGTGTGCCATCAGAGAGCTCACCTTTGGAGGATTATTTATTAGCCCCTTTGTTTTTTTTTCCATTCCGGTGTGCTAATAAAAACGGCAGGGCTGGAGGTGATGTAGGGGGGTCTGAAAGAAGCTGCTGTCAGTGCAGGAGGTGCGCCTGAGGGGGGGGACTGTGGACTTGTGCTATTAGGGAAAGTGATTGACTAAGGGGAAGAAGAAAAGGATGACAAACTTGTGTGACGTTATGGTCTAATTAGCATAAATTGCATGTGCGTGTCATTTATGGGCGCTGTGGGGGACAATCAGTGAGCAAAAACATAAAACTGAGGGGTTCGATTCCTGCTAAATATAGCGACAAAGTCACTACATTGGCAACACTGATCCCTCTTGCTTCGTATTCTTATTCTCTGGCAGACCAGGTGCGTACAAGGTGTGCTAAGAAGTGGAGTTACAATACCATCTACTGTATGGAGTTGGAAGGACAAAGTACATTTACAGACAGTCCCATTATAATGTGTTTATGAGGTAACAGATAACGTCAAATCTATTTGTGGCTGCTGTTGTAGTCCACTGCTTCATCTTTTTTGGACATGAAGTAATGACAAAATTAGGTAGCGGTGACTTTTTAGAGATCCACTCCTTATTCCAGTTTGACAAAGACACAAAAATGACTTAACAGGAGCACATATTTTTCTCCATCACCTTGTTTTAATAGCAAATCACACCTATTGACGGCGAGAGAATCGGCGCAGTGTGTGGCCAAGACACGAGTAAAAAGGCCTAATCACGCGCTCGTAGCAAGTGAATCGAGCGCTATTGAGAAGTAAACAAGAGAGTACGCTGATTGCCAGCTGTGTCGTGCCAGTTCTCACCGAGAATATGTCCAAGATTGCCCAGAACACTTTAAAGAGAGTTTCCTATATGGTTGCGCATGCAAAAGGTTTTTTGGGATTTTTTCTTGGAGTTTCTCACCCATTAAGCAAAAAGCAACATTTTATAGTCTGATTTCCGGTGTGTATTTGAGATGTTATCAAAAAAGCTTATTTTAAAATAAATATCATTCCATGTGACCTCCTCTCCTCCATCATGCAGGGCTTGTTGTCAGAGATTCTGCGCAAAGAAGAAGACCCTAAAACGGCGTCGCAGTCGCTGCTGGTCAACTTGCGGGCCATGCAGAATTTTCTGCAGTTGCCCGAGGCCGAGCGTGATCGCATCTACCAGGAAGAGAGGGAGCGCAGCCTTACGGCAGCTTCTGCCATGGGTGCCGCCCCGCTGATTAGCACTCCGCCCAGCCGGCCTGTACAGGTATGTCTACCTCTGCTATCTATCGTCCATATTTTCCATGTACATTCCCACAAAGACCTCAAATTAAGGGCTAATGTGGACATTGCATTCGGGTGTCACAGCAGGCGTTCTGCTAAAGCTCACCACATGCTGAGCCAGTGCCCCTTGTTTAAAGGTACAGTGCATGCATGAAAAGCACATTTCAAGTGCAGTCAGCTCCATCACACCGCTGAGAAGAGCCAACAGTGCATCCAGTGTCCTGTTTACTTTTTTCTTACACGTACAAAATGCACCACCCAAGGCGCATTAAACGCCTATATGCATCATCACCGAAAGCAGAAAGTGTCATTGTGAGGCAGCAGAGCTGGACTTGAGTGGGTCCGCTTAACAGCTCATCTTTTTACACTCAGACACCGTGTTAGAGTTCCAGCATTCACCAACACAGAACATTCAATTCAAAGAAAGGCTGTTGAATTTGGAATTAAATCAACTTCATGCACGTAATGAAACTTTTGCTGTGGTACAGTTTGGGGATACAAACATGGGAATCAAGATTTTCTTACTTTATTGCTTTCTCGCTTGATCACAATTCTCTGGGTTGATTTTTTTCCACAAACACAACCGGGGCCATGGTCCTTATATTTTTGAAGCGGATACTGAGCAGCTCGCTGGAAATGAAGCATAGGTAAGGGGTGTCAGACTTGGGGTGTCACTTATATTTTTTCAGTTTTATATCCCAACATCAGCTGGGATAGGCTCCAGCATACCCCCATGACGCTAATGAGGATTAAGCAGCACAGAAAATGAATTAATTTATATTTTTCTCATACGTGTGGTGACCGAGTGGTTACCATGTTGGCCACACAAGGAGATCTGAGTTTGAATCTCTGCTTGGGAATCTCTGTATGGAGTATGCATGTTCTCCCTGTGCACGCGTGGACATTCTCCACGTACTCCGGTTTCCTCCCACATTCCAAAAACATGCCAGGTTAATTGGCGAATCCAAATTGTCCATAGGTATGAATGTGAGTGTGAATGGTTGTTTGTAATATTACATTATATATATATATATATATATATAATATTATTGTATAATAATTTTATATAATATATATCTTTTTTCTTGTTAGAATATTACTTTTTTATTGTAATATTTTGACTCTATCCTTGTAAAATTACAGTTTTTTTCCATTTCTGATGTTTTTTTTGTAAATCTTCAAGCAATTTTAACTTCCGTCATGTACATTTTTTTCCTCACAATCATGGCTTTATTCCCTTAATATTTTGACTTTCTGGTAATATGAGAACATTTTCCGCAAGCTAGTTTTCAGTCATTAGTCATTTGTCATTAATCATTGTTCAGTTTGTTTCTTAAGTTCTAACTTACTTTTAATTTTATAACTAAACATTATTCTTGTAAAGTTAAAACTTTTTCTCAGTCAATTACAGCTTTTTTGTCTCAATAATTTGGCTTTATTCTTGTAAAATTACTGCAGATTTTAATTTTTTGCTGTTTTTTTTTCTCTTTATGAATTACATTTTTAGAATGTGCCTTGGGCCAATTAAAAAAAAAAAAAAACTGTGCCCTCAGTCGCACTTTGTACACCTGTGCTTCCAGTCAAACATACATTTGACATTTGATTGGCGCTTGGCTGCAGATATGAGCTATAGACATATGTGTTGTATGAAAGTTGCAGGGACAGACAGTCTGCAAAGCAAGCAATGCAGCCATGGTATCGTTTGGGCATAATCATCTGAAACCAACCCTGGTAGCGACATTCCCTATAAATCGAAACTTGATTTAAATCAAGAAATAGTATCGAGAAAGCTGGCAAGCAAGCGGAATGACGACAGGAAAAATCATCTGCCTTTTAATTGGCGCTCTTAGTCTCAAGTCAACAACATCAATAGAATATCTCCAGGCTGATATCATTTAGCCGCGTGATTTAAAGCCCGATGACATCTATCATGGAGACCTACATGAGGCAATTCTTACCAAGCCACCAACAAGCACTAACACACACATACATGTGCACGCGCACACATGCACTCAAGCTCTTGGCCATCTGCCATCCTGTATGGCGCGATGCAGCATGAATATGCTCACATAAATCACGCATGGTGGCAATTGAGCCCAAGACAGAGGCAGGTTTTTATAGGCCTCGTAAACACACATGCGGCGGTATGTCTACCTCATACAGCATACCCGGCCCGTGCACGCCTCGGCCTTAACATTTATCTCCACATGTCAACTAGCGGCGGACCAGGGCCTTTCACCAAGGCCTCACCTTCAACTTCCGGTGGAACCTTTGGATTTGGCATCATTTTTACACCTTGTGTTCCCACTTTTTAAAATGTTTGGTCAAATAATAGAGCTGCATCGCACATTTAAACACAGTTTTTCTCTTATATATTAGTGGTGTTGCAAACGTGAGAATTTTTGCTGACATTTTGCCTCTGTTATCATACAACAAGTCCGTTTGCCCTGTACTGTACCATTCTGTGACTGCCCCAAACCAAGCACCCTAAGCGTTACTGACTCACCATACATGCTTTTTTCATATTGAGCAACTGCTAAATAACCTCACATGGGGCCAGTGACAGCAGTTTGATACAGAAGGTAGAAACATGATTTCACAATTCTATGGTGCCAGGATAGTTCTAGCCAGTCCCCATTTATAATTATAAAAATGTATTTTTTTCAGAGGTAGGACAAAGTGTTTTGCAAGTAAAGCTGTGCAAGTCCAAGTCAAGACAAGACAGATCACGTCATGTCTGAAGTCACAAGCCAGTTTTTGAGTCCTTACAAATCATAAGCGCTATTCAGTCATTAAAGGGGACCTATTATGCTTTTTACACTTTTCTGACCTATAAATGTTGTTACAATGTTGTATTCTCATCTTAAACGATGCCGACGCATCCAATGATGAGCTTTGTGAATTTGGAAGTGAACCCTGAAAGAAGTTCAGAATGGCTCTGCACACGTCAATGCCAATGACAATGACTTTCTTATATGGGCTGCAGATGGCCTGCACTTGGTAAAAGTGGACCTACTTATCCAGAAGTCCTCGGGTGCACCTATAGTGTGACCAATCACAGCGGAGTGGCATAAGTTAAACAAACCGTTTGGGTGGGAAGCAGGAAATCCATGGAAACGTGGCAGAAAGAGGTGCACAATCTGGATCGAGAGAATCGAGAAAGCTTTCTGCCGGTTATTGTGTGTGGCTCCTCTATGGGAGTCCACAACTCAATACAAAGCACTAAAAATGACCATACAGTAACAGATCTCCTTTAAAACTGCAACTCGTGTCCATACCTCTGATATTGTCGTTCATATTTTTGGGCGTCTGCAACAGATTAATTGGATTTACATTATTTCTTAGCTAATTTTTTAATTTCTGTGAACCTTTTGGTATAAATGCATGCGCTTCCATTGCAGTATATCACATATTAGGTGTACATCATGCTTGAAAACATAGAGTGCAGCTAGGAAAAGTTGAAATATGTGAGATACTGCCGTCACACATTCCTAAAACACTGCCAGTGCAGTTTTCACTGCGTTTACGGGAGGACGAAGGTAAATATCCATGGACACGTCCTAAGAACTCAAACCGACACCGTTCTGCTGTGACTCGTAAGCGATGATTCATATGCTAATGGATCCTTGCTTTTTATTAGGATACTTGTTGCCTCATCAAAGGATTCTTGTCAAGAAGCAACAAGCATGTGAATGAAGATGATTTGATTTTGTTTTTAATTACCGCCTCGACGTGAGAATAAAATCACAGAGTACGACATATCAAAGTGCTTTTGAATTGCTGTGTGCGTGTGTGTGTTTGAAATAAAATTGTTCTGTATTGTGTGTTGACTGTGCAGCCGCGGAGAGAAGACTGCAACAGCGTGCGGCCCGAAGACTGGAACCCGCGCATCCCCGTGGGCATTTCCCCTGTGAGCAAACACCCCCATCTCTACCCCGAAATCTCTTACACGGTACCACCCATTGGAAAACACACACACACATGGCCACGTTGATCATTTTATGTGTTTTAAAATGTTGTAAAAAAAGTTATGAAATATATTTATTATTTTAAATTTAACTTTATAATATTATTACTAATTGTTATTAGATATTTAATACTATTAATATTGTTCTTTATTTAATTCTGTTAGACCAACCTTTATGTTATCGTCAGTATGTGAATATCCTGTTTTGCCGAAAACACACAAAAAGGTCTGCTTTCATGGATGACTAAAAAATAAAATACTCAGAAGCTGACATCAGAGTATATTTACATTTTTTTAGGTGCAAAAAACGATTAATCAAATACTGCTAGTTATCGAATTGTATTAATTGTTGCAGATCTACTCTAAAGTGGATATCTTATTTTTAGTATCACAATTTCACAGACTTACTTTGCACAAACTGCACTAAGTTCAAACGCGACTTAGAAGTTGTTGTGTGGTGATGTTGGAGCAGGTGAAGCCATCTCCCCTGCCCAGCGAGTGGAACGGCAAGACGGAGAGCTGCATCCTCAACATCAACTCCAACATCTACGATGAGATCCAACAGGAGATGAAGAGAGCCAAAGTTTCCCAGGCACTCTTCGCCAAGGTGGCCGCCTCCAAGAGCCAGGTAGACAGACACACACACACACAAAACGACCACATGGGAGTCTGTAATTGAAGGTTTGAAGGTAAAGCCGTCCACGTAGACATCCCTCCCACCGTGTGTGTGTTAAGACGTTGAGCCGCACCCCCCAGTTTAACTGTCAAACAAAGCCATTTAAAGACGCAGCAATAACGAGCTATTATTAAAGGTTTTCTGGAGGCAGACTCAGGAAGATTTCCACAATTGCACTTGATGAAAAAGATGGGGGGGGGGGGGGGGGGGGGGGGGTGGAATAGATCACCGGGGGCGGGAATCATCCCAAAATATCTGCAAAGACTTTATTTTTTTCCTGCTGATTAGCACGATTACACAGATAGCTTTGTTTAACCAAATTGCAGTTTGATGCACAAACCACTGTTTTTTTGTACAAGAGTTCAAAGACTCTAAGGTTGGAGACTGGAGAAAAGGAAAAAAAAGGCCGGGGTGTGTGAGCGCGGGTGTACGAGGCATTTTTGTGTGGGAACGTGGTTGTGTCTGGCCGCCGATTCCCGCCTGCTTCATTGATGGCAGGCGGCTGTGAATGTGAATTGAGGAGCAGATAAGAAGTGTGCTAATTATGCCTGCAAAAGGGGGCCTGGGAGAGCACTTATCGCTGCCTCCATCTCGTAATGGGCGCTCCCCGGGCAGCTGGTACACCCCCCAACCCTCCCACCAATCCACCAACCCAGCCGGCATTGTTACATCCACGCCAAACGCCGCTCTTCCTGCTCCCTGTCAGGACCTCACAACCCCGAGTTAAACTCCGGATCAAGGAAGAGGCTCCAAACAGGGATGTCCGATAATTACCATAGAAATTTTATATTGGATTTTATTGGTATTAAGTTTTCTTCTGATAATGATATCGACGTCCTGCTTGCTTGTGAAGCCCTTTGAGACTCTTTTGTGATTAAGGGCTATATACTATAAATAGCATTGACTTGACTTGAGGTGTGAGACTATTGGACTGGGACTATTTCCAAGTTTCACTTTCAGGTTATAAATATTTCATTTTCAATGACTTGCTCTTTGCACGTAATGGGAGTCCTAAATATTAGCTATGAAACAGGTACCGCATAGTACAGTAGTACCACAGTTTTTGTTATTTCAAAAAGAAAAAAGAATTCCAAAAGGTCAGACAAAAAACAAAACAGGTGAAAAACAAGTCTTTTTTTCGTCATAGGAAATCATGTATATGCAATTGATGTGTACAGTGTGTAAATCTGTATTAGTATGCAGTCAAAGGATTTTAAACGTACCTTTTGCTGATGATACGGACATAAATCACGAAGGTTTTGTTTACCACAATGGTAAACACATCTTCCATTACGCATTGGCTATTGAAAAAATTATACATATTGGTGTTGTTTCCTGTGGAAGTGAGCACTGACTTAAAAGATGTACATGATGTTGCACATCTCATCTCACTACAGTTGTACCTCAATGTGTATTACTGATATGTTCCAAAAGGTCTGATAACCAAAACGTACGAAAACTAAGGCTTTTTTCCCCTAAAGGAAATCATGTAAATACAATGAACCTGTATGTAAATCCGTATTAATATGTATTCAAAGGATTTCAAACATACCTTTTGCTGATGATTCGGACATGAATCACGGAATGTACAAGCGTTTTTTTTAACGCAGTGCTATTGAAGAAAATATATATTTAGATGTCATTTCCCACGTAAGTGAGCACTGATTTTAAAGCTAATGTACATCTAAGGTCTCACTACAGCAGTACCTGGATTTGCATTATTAATTCATTCAAAAGGTCAGACGAAAACCGAAAGGTATGAAAAACAAGGCTTTTTCTTCCTGTAGGCAATCATATGAATCAAATTAATCCGTATGTAAATTCACATGAATATATATTCAAAAGATGTTGAACGCACTTTTTGCCGATGATACAGACATACACAAACACAGGCTATGGAAAAATCAAAACATTGAAAACTGAACCATATGAAACCCAAGGAGGTTTCTCCCGTAGGAAGTCCAATTAATCTTCTCCGGACACCCCAAAATACATTTTGTAGAGAACAATTATATTTTACATGCAAAAATAACCAATGAGGAATAGACGGAATTTGCAAATGCATACTTTTACCAGATGGACCTCAATAGTTGTTTCTCATCTTTATCACGCAAAACTTTCTTTGGCCCCATGGTGGGTTATTTAGCAGTCACACAGTAAAAAATGTACAGGCGGTGTGTGAGCGGTGCGTAGAGGTGCTTTGTTTGGCCGCTTGATTTCACTGATTGATACAGCATGGGCAAGCTTGGCATGTCCAATATTGTTTGGACACAGTGGCAAATCGGTGGTGAAAGTTTTAGACAGAAAACGCACCATATGAAAACTGAGGTTTGACTGTGTACTCTACGGTAGCATAGTATGGCGCTTGTACAATCTGTTTAAATATGCTAAACATTCCCCTTTTAATTCTGTCTTTATTGACAGTAAAATGTACTGTAGTTGTGCTTTAGTGTCATGCTGTGGACAGACATTTGTTCTTTTATCCACTTTCACTACCAAGAACTCTCAGTGTCTGTGGAAATGTGAGGATCACTCCTTAAGCTTGATGATTTGTCCAGTGTCTGTTGAGGGTTTAATGGCAGCTGCATTCTTGGTATTTGCTTGTCTTCAAAAACAGCTTGACGCATTTTAATAACGGCATATTGAGAGGAATCCCACTGGCTCAGTGTTCTAATAGTACTCCAATCTGACTTTATTTGTGAAGCACTTTAAAACAACCACAGTTGACCAAGTGCTGTATAATAATGATACAATCAGTCCAAAAACATGCTAGGTTAATTGGCCACTCCAAATTGTCCATAGGTATGAATGTGAGTGTGAATGGTTGTTTGTCTATATGTGCCCTGTGATTGGCTGGCGACCAGTCCAGGGTGTACCCCGCCTCCTGCTCGAATTCAGCTGGGATAGGCTCCAGCACGCCCGCGACCCTCATGAGGATAAGCAGAAATAGAGGATGAGACGCCTTCTTTAAGGAGAGTTTGGATGTGAGAGTACATACCAGAGTCTGATGGCGCTCGAACAGGACTTCCAGGTAGCACACAGCAGGGCTCCAAGTGAGAGATAAGTTGGATGAGAGAGTCTGGTCATAGACTATTAGACTTGTGACTTTGCACATACGGGTGTGTGTTGGCTACTTAAGCTGTTTGTTGATCACATTGTGAGCCTTGAAAACTCACTATACTCAGATTAGTGTTTGTTCTTCCAATGCTGCATTAAAGTAAAGCTTTTTAATGTACTCCCTCTGCAAGATATTGTTCATGGCATGTTTTGCAGGGTAGAAAATCCATATCACTGTCACAAACGGCATGTAAATTCCACATGGTACAGGGTTTGGCACGCCTGTGCAGTGTGAAGAAAAGTGGGTGGGGGATGGTACAGATCGCTACTGGCTGTACAATGATACCAGCCAGAGGTGATCGGCTTTTGTGATTGGCATTTATCGGCATATGCCTATCACATGCTTTTTCAGAAATCCGCTGATCGATTAAAGCATCCCTCAAACAACTGATCCGTGCCGTGCCACCTTAAAGTTGATGTACCAAAGGGGGTGGAGCTAGACACAGCGCAGTGTGTTCAGTGGACACTGTGTACTGGTGCCTTATGGCTGCAATGACTCACTTGAACAAAGTACCCCATACCTAAACCTCAGAACCCAGTAAGGTGTCATTGTAATGTGAAGACTGGTCTTCAGTGCAGTTACTGATCAGCATGTGAGGCAGTTGAAGTGCAGTTGAAATGCCACATTGAATACATGAGGTGGGGGTGGAAGGTGCAGTTAAAGGCTGGCAGAGGCCTGCTATGGTTACGAGCCCTGAGAGGGATCAGCATGGCAGAATTCCAGAGCCCCCCCCGCCCCTTCCGAAACACACACTAACAATCAGAGGGGCCTACACATCAACATATATTTGATATACACACACACACCTTGCATCAGTAAACTAGTGTTAACTGCTATTCTAGGGAGGGAGCTCTTTGCTGCTTCTCTCTAGATAACACATTCACACTCTACACTAGAGTCAGAACCACACAGATCCATGTCAGCCATGTCTAAGCCACTAGAACTGAACCACAGAACCACAAATGTCAGGACAATGCCGAGCTCATTGGCGAGAACCTACCACTATCCCCCCAGCACCATTATTTACCCAGACCCTGCCTGGGCATCCTGCCAGTCCAGCCCATCCTCCATCCTCATCACACACCACATACACATTTCCAAGATGTCACTGTTATATGGAACATGGTATGGACACAGGCAATAACAACAATATATAATCATATGACTAATAGATACATAACAAGGAGAAATATTGTAAATACTTCATCCTGCAAAACTGAATATAATTACCAGACATGAACACAAAGAAAGAGGAGGGTATCTACATTGTTGGTCCCGCCACTATTGGTAACCCAATTCCAAATTGTGCTACAGGACATCCACATACTGTAATGTAAAGCTTGACCAGATAAATGCTTGTTTGACCCTTGTAATATAATTCAGAACCCTGATCGAGTATATAACATAAGTAGTTAATCTAAGAATTGTGTTTATTATGTTTTGTCGCACAGCTGGGCTGCTGATGATCATAGCAGTATGTAGCAGTATGCAGGATTAAAACATAAAAATATTGCAGTGTCTTGTCCTGCTTCATTACTCAAGGTTTGTTTGGAAATCACAACAGTCGTCCATAACCTGCTTCAACAACTCTGTGTTGTCTGCATGCACGCTTCACTTCCTGGTTGTCCACCGATCATGAGTCACTTGCTCACACAGACAATCATGGGTCAATTAGCTCCAGAATGTAGGAAAACATAATGTAGTGACCGAAAGGACAAGATTGTGGGTACAATTGGCCGTAATATGTTTCTTCTGTAGGGTGGCTGGACTCTCCCTGAGAGAAATGGTGAGAAACGCAAAGTAGAACCGTTGCCCAGCTGAGGTGGCTCGGGCATCTGGTCAGGATGCCTCCCAGACGCCTCCATGGGGAGGTGTTGACAACACATCCGGCCGGTAAGAGGCCTCGGGGATGACCCATGACACTTTGGAGAGACTATGTCTCTCAACTGTGTCTAGGAACGCCTCTGGATTCATCGGGAGGGGCGGGACAAAGCAGAAGAGGAGAGGGATGTCAAGGCTTCCCTGCCTGGGGTGCTTCCCTGTCTGGGCTGCTGCCCTGCGACCTGACCCGGATAAGCGGCAGATGATGGATGAACAACTCTATAAAGTGACTCATAACCACTCACTTTTCTGCTGCTGCTTGGTGGTGGTTGCTAGTTCAAATCCCAACATGACACAGCTTAGCTTCTCTTATTCCGCTTATGACCCCCCCTCTCCTCCTGTGTTTCATTGTCATAAACTGGATAGGCTTGCTAGCTTGGCAGGCTAACCCAGAGATGAGCGATGGGAGGTTCAGGGGTGTGTGTGGGGGGGAAGGGGGTGTTTCATTCCTTTGACACAACTTTTATGTTGAAACATCCCTGACACTTCCTAGGAGGAATTTCACAACAGATGGAATCAGAGTCCCTGCTGTCATAAAACAAGCACCCTGGGAACCCTGCACGCCGCTGGGCTCAAAGCCCTCCGACTCGTCAATGACCAGTCGAGAATGCCCTAACACCCACCTCACCCCCGCCCCCCCGCAAGCCCTCCCTCCCTCACTCATTCTCCCTGGAAGAGGCTACGCTAATTAGCCAGCCTCTAATGAGACAGAATGGCACTGATCTCGTCCGCCACTGTGCCACCAAGGGAGGGGAGGAGGTATGGGATGGAGGGGTGGGGGGGGGTGCTCTAGTGCAGTGGTACGTGGGGGTGGGTGGGGAGGGGGGTTGTATGCCATCTGTCACCCTGCACTCGCCTGGCACGGCAGTCCCATGAGTGGAAGGGTGCGGGCGGGGTGGGGGTAGGGGGCGTCCATTGGTCTGTGGAGGTGGGGGGAGTGGCCGAGCTATGGGGAGTTGGGGGGGTAAGATAACTGGAACAGTTTCCATCTTGTTTTGAAAAGCACTAATTGCTTGGAATCACTTTAGTGGAGCGACGTGTGTGTGTGATCTTGTCTTGCTATGCTTGTGGGAAAAGGTAAAGGTTGTGTTTTTCTGTGTGGACACATCCCTTCAACAAGAGTGTGTGAGTGTGTTCTACTGAACACGGCCATGATTAGAAAGATATTATTAGAATATTATTCCAAAATATTAGGCACACACCATCTAGTGTGTCACAGCCCCGAGGGGTTAGAAAAAAAGGCATCAGCTGTTTATTAATTCATTTATTTATTTATCTTCTGCCTGCCTATTAGGTTGCCATGGAAACCAAATGGTATTTTAATTGAAGTGCAGAGGCAGCTGTCTGATTCATTCATTTATTCAGTGTATTATCCGGCAAAGTTCCTTGCTTCCCTCAGAAATGAGGCTGTCTTTAAATGGTTTAATGGACAGTGGAATTCCCAGAAGTGTGTTTTTTTTTTCTGTTCCTCGTCCTTCTCCTCACTGAGCATGCTCAGATCACTTTGTCTCATCTCACTTCCACACAACACCTCTCACCCCATCTGTCCCCTCTTGCACGTCACTCCTCCTCCTCCACCTCCTCCTCCTCCCTGTGACTCTGTGATGCTCTACGACGCCGGCTGAGTGGACCACAAGCTTGTTCTGGTCCTTTCACCTCTTTCGGTCTCCTCCAAATGTTCGCAAGCGTCTCCTCCCGACAGACCACACAGGGCTTGTTCTGAAGCCCATTCTTGCTAATCTGATCAGGCAGGCAAATACGCCGGGAAAAGCGCTTTAATGATCCCCCTAATTACCTCAAGTCAATACCAACTGTATTATTAGACTCGGGGAAAATATTCCATTAGGGTGCCCCCCGTGGGAGCCCCCGCCCCATCGCCCCGCCCGCTCCGATGTCACGCACGGCGCGCCCCCCCTGCGCTTGTAATTAATTTTATTTACACATGCAGGAATGCACAAGGTCGCACCTGCAGCCCGGAGCCGCCTGACTCGGCCTGCCTAATCAGATCTGTCATAATTACCATCCTGCATGCTTGTGACACACGCCGGCAAATATTTCAATTTAACTACACTGTGTGTGTGTGTGTGTGTGTGTGTGTGTGTGTGTGTGTGTGCTTGGGGAGATATTAGGGCCGATAAAAGTGCTCATGATGGTGCTTGTGTCCACTTGGTTTTTTCCTCTGTTTTGTTTCAGTCCTTTTTCTCTCTTAATGCTCCATTATCATCATCCAGCCATTATTTTGGTCTACATCTAACAGTGTTTTCACTGTAAACACAGTCAAGTGAGGAGGATCTTTATGTGGCTACTTGACTTACTTACAGTGACAGGTCTTATTCACTTACGGGTCTGGTATAACTCCAGCTTGGATTTCAAAATGATTGTTCCCATTGGAAGTCATGGAAATAATCAATTCCAGGGTGGAACTGTTGCCATCTTTAAAGCGTCATTATACTCGTAAGTGTAAAAATAAGTTAACCGCAGTAAAATGTAAAAACAATAAAACTGAATATTTTTGCGCAATATTGTTAATCGTGCACAACCGTGCCTTTCTTACTCATGTTGTACTTTGTGCAATGACAATAACGGTAGTCTATTCAATTCTATTATAACTTTGAAGACCTTGTTGTGGTGTTCCGAGTGCCCCTGAATGCACTTTGCTGATGTCTTGTGACAATGAGAACGTGTCCTTCCGAGGAGATGTGTTTGTGAATTGAAGACAAATACTGTATATGGTGTTGGAATTGCACTGCTATTAATGTGTTCAGGTCAGAATAAAGTTATAAAAGAGTGTTAGACTCTGTGGGGACACTACTGTGCCTCTGTGTGCTGTTATATCTGAGAAGGGTGGCTTGAAATGATGCACATGCATTAATGACACAGTTTTGACACAGTTTTTTAAAACAGAATTAATTAAATAAATTAGTTCCTGTCGTTAACACACTATTTTTGACAGCCCTAATAAAAATGGGATATATTGTAGTGTGGCTGGGAGTGCTATTGGCTTCCCAGCATGCCTTGCGGCACATGTTTTGTTAAAAGTATGCTTAAGTTATGCGTTTGGAATTAATATGGTAGTTGTCTCCGTTGTAGTAGTTGTGGTAGTTTTCCTAGGTGTGTTTACTTACCTGTTACATGTTGAGCTGTAATTTTTGTAGTTGGTATTCTGTCTAGTGATACCCCATCCATTTGTTGGATTGTTTGCTTGTCCAAAATTGGCCACGAGTTTGGCAGTGGTTGAGTTTCTACTGAATGTTTTGCTCTAAAGTAACACAATGTTCTCACTGGGTACACAACACAACCGTCGTTCCCTAAAAATTAGCAGCAGTATTCTTTTTTTATTTTTGTGGGTAAAAATGTGTTTGATCAGTGCTGGAAGCAAACTTGTCAGCCAATTACAAACACTTATTTAGCTGACAGTCAATTTGCTGTGTCTCTGCCGCCTTTCTAATTCAATAAGATCAGTCACAATTTATCATCTTAATTACGCTTTGATATTAGCAATTAAAGCCCGTATTTGGATTCAATCACGACCGCACCCTAATTGACGGAATCCGACTTCACGCCGGTGCTTTTCAGTTTGAAATGCAGCTGTTGTTGTTGTTTTTCACCGCAGTTCATCTCTGCCGTGTTTACGCATTTATCCTCCATCTGCCTGAGCAGCACACAAGCTACGCAAAAGATGATACAGAAAACTTTTTATGCTGCAACAGCAAATATCAACCATACCAGTAAGCCAAAACAACATTACGGTGCAATTTGAACTTACATACATACATTGACTGACGCACTCCCATAAATGATATATTCTACAAATAGATAAAGAGAAATAGTTACGGAAGAATACGTAGTAACAACTTTGCTGCACTCAGGAAGGCGAACGTCACATTCATTCTTTTTAGTCAACTTTTTTCCCCTTCGTTATGTCTTATGTCAGCATGTCAAATTCATCATGAAGGATAAATATGGTCTCCTTGAACATGTGAAAGGATCTGCTCCTTTACTTTAGACCTATATCGCTGTCGAAGTGACAGAACTGTATGTAAACCAAGGAGCTCCAGTAATGTTGCAATGATTTGCAGAGGATTCATCAACATTTATTTTGAAAGCCAAGCAACATATGCAATTAAAGGCGATTTTTGTTGATTTTATGAAAAGACAATAAGGAAGCAACAATATGGTGAAAAGCTTCCAACCCGTTAGCTTCACTGACTGAAATAAAAGACCAGAATGAGCGATCCAAGATAACGACACAGCTGGGTGGAACATAAGGGTGTGAAAGGAGCTGATTGGCTGATACAGAAGGACAAGGGAAGAAGCTGGGGAGATATTAGAAATTTACTGTATATTGATATAATAAAGATGAAGGTATTAAAAATGGCTATTACAACTACTTTTACTAAAGTCATAATTCTGTATCACCTACACATTTTAGCAACTTTTCAAAGAATCTGAAAAAAGTCCATATCCACAAGAACACGGATATTTAAAGAAAAACCACAACCACCAGTAAAAAACATCTGTCCACATGAAAACACACTGACCAGCTACAATATGCATTTTCTTCAATCAGGAGTCTGACAGAACAGCCACAGCCATGCATTAGAATAGAGACATAGACATAGACTTTCTTTATTGTCATTGCACAATAACACAGCAGTGAAATTGCCAACGAAATGTCGTTGCCTGGCTCCCGTGTAATAATAAATAATAATGTGGAGAATAAATAGATGACATCAAAATATGAACAATGCCTCTGTTCACAATGATACACTCAAATCTGTACATTTGTTCCTATTTTTGAGTCTGTAGCAGATTTGTTGCATTTGTACGGCGGATTAAACATTTTAATAGATTAATCATAGTTTTAAATTAATTAATTAGGATTAATCACCATGAGCAACTATGTCTGAAATATGCCCTTTTTTACTGTATTTAATTAACAAAGATAAATGACAGGGGCTGCATGGTGGATGAGTGGTTAGTATGTTGGCCATACAGTCAGGAGATCGGGAAGGTCCAGAATCTTCGAATCTCTGCTTGGAGTTTGCATGTTCTCGTGTTCCTGTGTGTGTACGGCTTTTCTCCGGGTACTCCGGTTTCCTCCCACATTCCAAAAACATGCATGTTAGGTTAATTTTTTGTCTATATGTGTCCTGTGATTGGCTGGCGACCAGTCCAGGGTGTACCTCGCCTCTCGCCCAAAGACAGCTGGAATAGGCCCCAGCATATCTGTGACCCTAGTGAGGATAAGCGGCATAGAAAATGGATGCATGGATAAATGATAGGACAGGATTATCTATTTGTACAGTATGTATATGAGTATGTCAGTCAAAGTAAAAGATAGTAGCAGGACATTTGAATTACACTTTCTCTGTGTTATTATGCGAAATGAGGGGTTGCGTTCAAAGACATCACATACTGTAGTTTTAGGTAAATGTGCTTGTTTTCGGTGTATTTTCCAGCAAACTTAAATGTTGCAATTTGTGGATTTGAATTGAAAGTTGCGAATTAAGTGATGAGAATATCCACGTAATGTATTTTCTTCACCTTCCTGTTTATTCACACACATATATTATACCGTAAAGCCAGTTTTGTGATACTGAGTGTCCCTGAATGCATCTTGCGTTCTTGTTATGAGAATGAACGGACTTGGAGATACATACACTATTGTCCCTGAATGCATCTTGCATTCTTGTTATGAGAATGAACGGACTTGGAGATACATACACTATTTGGTGTCTGCCGTTGAAGTTAAAACAGAGCGGCAGACTCTGTGTGACTGACGCTCCACTGTGATTACGTCTGCCGTCATAACACAGTGGCATGCTCTCACAAAAAACATGTAACATAATTCATGGAAAAAACTATTTAGTGCCATTAACGCATTATTTTTGAGAGCCCTGTTGGATTTACAATATTTCTTTCTTTTGGAGCAGATTAATAATCGAGAGAGATGTACAATGTGTACAATGTACACACAAGATAAATGTTTTTTTTTTTTCTACAATAAACTTTTCGTGTTGGAAGTTGCGTCCACCACTGCAATCAAATACACTCTGGTTGATGCCCGTTTATCAGTAAAAGGTGCATTTGAAGTCAATTGAATACTTATTCCACAGTACACACCCATACAATGTGTCCTCTGCACCACAGAGAGAAGCTACTGGTATTAACGTGATTGTCTTAATAACATTTGTGTGTGCTGAAAAGGAATAAAAAGATGTGCTTAAAAAGAAGTGGAGCCACACAGATGTTTAATGTGCTCCATTTAAGATGAACTGGTCATTTGCCTTTGGTTATTCTTTATGCTCCATCTGCCTCTGTTTGGTTGCCTAAACCTCACCCCCCCACACACACACCCTGCACACACACTGACACACGTTATTGGTTGAGCGGCTGTGACGTAATGCGCTACACTGAACCACCACGCCATTGTTTGTGGGGGCGAGTGCTGACATGTAGAGGTTGGGTTTCTGCACAGTCATGCCGCTCCTCCACAATGTGCATCAAGTCGACCATTGTGTCCTCGCGGGTCACGACCCCTCGTTCAGTTGTCACGTAACGTTGAGACCTGCACACGTCCCCACAACGGACGGCTAACATCCACTTGTCAAATTCTGTAGCAGCAGGACAACCTTGATATTTAAATATGTTAGACATATACACTTTCAAATCATTCAGATGAGTCAGTTTTTAATCCCATTTCCTTATAAGAGATCATGATTCATGATTTAAATACACAGTTTCATCATCCTTTCTGCACTCGTCCTCAGGGCCTGTTATTCCAAAAAAATATGTTATAGTCTCGACATTTTGATGTTTTTCCTTGAATTAGGGTATCAATCAGAGGGCATCTGCAAGAGGTTCCTCACTTTTTTCTTATACCGCTTATATGTTACTGTTGGGTTGCACCATTGGAATCCATCCATCCATTTTCTGTGTGACTTATCCTCACCAGCTGGAGCCTATCCCAGCTGACTTCAGGCTGGTTGCCAGCCAATCGCAGGGCACGTATACACAATCATTGACACACACATTAATACCTATGGACAATTTACTGTCGGTATTAACATTTATATTGTTGGAATGTGGGAGGAAACCGGAGTACCCGGGAAAACACATGCACGGGTAGAACATGCAAACCCCACACAGATGCCAAACGGAGAGTCAAACCCAGATCTTTCGGGTCTCCAGCTGTGTGGCCAACATGCTAACCACTAGGTCACCGTGCAGCCCGTCATTTAAATCTGTAGAAAGTATAGGTTGTTTTTCTTGAATATGTTGTAATTAGCTTCCTTCTATAATTCACAAAGAATGACACATTGAGAAATTGTAGCAAACAATTGCCTACATTGAAGGATTTGATGATTTGCAGACTTACGAGCAATTGTGGTATTTTTGGCACATCGATTGTGCGCCTGTTGTAGTTCATTTAAGGCCACTATTCTGTTTCCTTTGGCCCCTCCCTTCGGCCAGCAGGACATTTGTGCTCTAACTTCTCGCTTCGCTGTTTGTATACCAAGACAAGAACTATAACCCTCCCCTCACTCCCCACAATCAGGCTGCAATTATTGCTTATTGTTGCGGGAGATTCGCATATGGCGCTGCACGGAGGACGTTTTTCCGAGGCTCCGTCGTCCTCAGCAGATGGGCGTCCAGTGTGGCGTAATCTATTTACAATGTGGTGCACGTTAGCTTGCATGTATGGACGCCGCTTGCTCGGGCAGGACAAACCGGTTCCGGCGTTCCACGTTATCGGCTGCTTTTATCTGACTGAGCTTTAGTTGGACCAAGGCCAGTTCCATGGAGACACAAATGCTTTGTCATCTCGTTTGCTTTGTTTTTTTGTTCACACTGAGGATAAGTCAGGCCAGGCTTCTATTTATCTTTATCTGGGACTTCAACATGTGTGTAGTGCATGAAAGCTCAAGCAAACGGAACACATGTAAGGCCGGAGCAGGACTGTGTTGTTATTTTTAGGGGGGAAAAGAGAGGGGGGAAAAGCAAAAGGCAAACTGATGGACATCTGTTGGCTTATTTCATTTATCCGGTGGCCGAGGTCAGTCTGATGGCCCTGATAACGAGAAAATGAGATTAGAAGGAAGGTGTTGGTGTGTGTGTGTGTGTGTGTGTGTGTGTGTGTGTGTGTGTGTGTGACTCATTGGCAGCTTGTGACTTGAGCTCTCACACACACATTTCCACTGCTACATGAACTGAACTATTGTGTACGGTTTCATCACTAAACATGCTTGCTATTTTTAAACAAGGGTTCGGGGACACACAAAGACCGGACGATGACTTTATTACCCCAATAACACCCTTTGACCACACAGCACAAGCGATGCGATTCCCCAGCTTCTTGATTGCGACACCCTCATTGGGGAGTGATTATTAATTAAGCGGCAGTGACCCAGAGGCGGAGGATTATGGTGCAATATTGTCGCAGGTGTGTGCCAACACTGCGGGATAATCCTGAGCCAGTCACTGCTTATTGCTTGGATGAACCTGTTTACAGCATCTGCGAGTTCCGAGAGGCACAAAATAAAGCATGTGGACGTCTATAGGAGGGGATTTACTCCACTAGGTCACCTGGAATTTTACAACTACAGTCAAATGCTCCAGATTTTGTCCGAGTTGGTTCTGGTCGAACATGTTAGCGTACAATATTGCACGTAACAATTGTTTCCTTGAACTGTATCGTTCCGCCAAATGGAGTGTCCAAACAAAGCAACCTACACGTTGCTGATTTATCATCCGGGCACAGTGCGATTACTATATACTAAATATATAAGAAAATTGGTAGTGCCAGGAATTTGATCTCACATCATCAATAGGTTCCATACATCCCTTATTTACAATTCTATTCCATCATTTTTCTGCATGTAAAAGTATTTTTTTTCTATAAAATGTATCTTTTTTATGTTTTTGTTTGTCTGTGATTTAAATGTGAGTGTGATGTGAATGGTTGTTTGTCTATACGTGCCCTGTGATTGGCTGGCAACCAGTCCAGGATGTACCCCGCTCCTCGGCTGAAGACAGCTGGGATAGGCTCCAGCACGCCCGCAACCCTCGTTGGGATAAGCGATAGAAAATGAATGAATGAATGGGATTTATGTACATTATTTCCGATGCTTTCAATAAATTGCCTCAGTTTTCTTACGTTTTGGTTTTCCTCCGACCTTCTGGAACAAATGGACCAAAAGTGGGGTGCCAGTTTACAAAGTATGTGCAGAATGATCACAGAAGGATGTTTCCAATAGGACTGCAATCTATTTGTGGTGATGGTGAATTGCATAATTGACCATAAGGCATGTACAGTCATCCTTCGCCACTTCTCCCTCTGACTTTCACAGCTTCACAAGGTCACATTTTTTTCAAAATATTTGACTTTGACCTACTATTAATTTTAAGAAGGCTTGCATTTTTTAATTTAAAAAATTTCAAATTAATTTCAAAGACAAAGGCCTGAGTATACATGTATCTAACGTGGCATCAAAATCCTCATCATCACTGAACAAGTTGCAGTATTTTCACAGGTTAGTGGTTTGGTCTAAAAACTTTGTGTGTAATTATTATATATAAGTACGTTAAGTATTATTATGATTTAAGCATATAGTCAGCATATACCAAGAGCTAGGCATATGTGTGTCAGCATTGCCTGGTCTCGTGAGAGAAACAAATGACTCCCTTTCTGAAAACAAGCCCAAAACAGGAAATTTAACAAAAATAGTCAATTAATACTCAAAAGTCAATTAAAATCAGCATGTATTATGTATTATTGTGTACTTACTGTATGCGCTTATTATTGTCTTTTTTCTCTTATTATGTGAACTATATTTGAGTGTAAATGTGACTATAGGGGTGTTATTTCATGTCTAGATGGCTCTAATAATGTTACAAATTGTATTTAGAAGGTCATAAACTGTTTTTCTATGGTCTAATTACAAAATATTCTATTTATAAATAAGGAATCCTACTTCACTTATCACTGTTGGGTCCGGAATTAATCAACCGCAATGACAACTGCAATTGTATTGGACTCCCAACATGGGAGACAAACACATAAAAAGCACAACAAATAAGAACTACAAATTACAAATGATCTTTCTTCTGTTGCTTCTTTTTGTTTTTTGTTGTTGTTTTTTTTATACGTCACAAACAAGACGGAGTCGCCTGTTAGCTCTTTGAGATGGGAGAGGGGCCATGGCTGCAGTGTTGTTTTTGTCAGAGGTTCTGTGGGAAAGCCCACAAGTTTTACATGTGTACGTCTTTGTTTTATTAATCATGTTACCCTCCAACATGACGTGCGTTCCGACTAGAGTGGCATGTGAATGTCATGTTAAGAATTTATCCTACCTAAACCGGTTCCTGTCCGGAACGTGAAAAGACGCTGTTGTGTTGTTCCACACTCTGAACTACCTGTTGTGTTTATTAATAGAAAGCTCTTCATGATCCGAGTGTTCCAGGCTCAAGAGCTCTGGACTTTCGTGTTCTGGACGGCTTTTAAGTGCTTTTTAGAGGCCGGGGGCAGTAAAGTTCTAATCCGGTGGAGAGCGCTCGGTGCTTGTCGGCGGTGTTGGAGAGGCTCGACAAAATAACACGAGACAATAGAAGCTAAACAGCAACTCCACAACAATAACACGGAGTGTGTGTGTGTTTCATGTCAGAACTTTTCTGAGTTGAGCGAGCCAACGAGGCCTGCCCGGCCTGTGGAAGAAATGCAATTAAACAAACACAAATGCTCCTGTTCACGCTGCCGTGGAAAAACGCTGACTGTCCGCTGTTCGCAGTGCTGCATGGAAGAGAGCTCTGACTCGTGTTCCGGCTTTTCCCCCCCACAGCCTGGAGCGACACGGCAAGCTCGGAAGCGCTGCGAGTATTCTGAGCGGCGAGCTAATAAACGGCGCGTCCTTGATGTCATCAAATGGACTTCCTGGCATGGAAGGGGAGTTCCCGTCGTGTCGGCTTTGATTGGCTCTGCTACTTTGGGTTTAATCCTGCTGCTTTGCAGAGTGTTTGAGTTGGATTACGCCGTCGCCGGGTAGCGTTGGACAAGACCGGTGTGTGTGTGTTTGTGTGTGTGTGTGTGTGTGTCCTCCCTCACTGCCGAATCAGCTGAAACCACAGACGGCCCAACTGGAGCATTGTCCAAATCCCTCTGCATGCAAATTAAAAACGCAACAATAAATGTGGCAAAGGAACAAGGTGGGCACGCAGGCTTTATGCCCCCCCCCTTCCTCCCACATCTCGGCTCCTCCAAACCCCCCGCCCCCTCCCAATGGCTTGATGAGGCTTACAGGAGTAGCTGGAAAGGGCCGAGCAAACTGCTGAGTTATCTCTCGCATGCAGCGTGGCGACATGGCTCTGTTGCCACCGCGAGCACGCACGTGAGCGCGGGCGGCCCCGCCGTAATCCTGTGCAAATGAAAGGTGACACGCATCGGCCCTCCAGATTGCGACGACGCTTGGTAATGCAACTATGAAGTTGGACACCATTTAGCGTTTTTAACTCATACGTGAAAGTTACATTTAAGAAGTGGTATTAAGGCCAGTCTCATGTCTTAGCCCCCCCCCGAGGGACAGAAATCTTTTCAGGCTCCCCCGATTTGAAATACTAGAGAAACTGATATCTATTCTTATCACATGCTACAGTATTAATTGTCCCTGTACCCTAGAAAGCGCCCATGAATGATACGGGAAAAGGCCGAAATGATACTGTGTCAAAGCCCAGGGCAGTGATACTGATAAAATATAGAGTTTAACCATGTCCAGTATCAGCCCCCGTAGCTGTCCACTCAGAGCGCGCTGCTCTGGTATCGTGCCTGTGAAACAACCAATCAGAGAACAGCACACGAGTGCTTAGTGCCTAGTGCTTCTCCAGTCACCAAAAAACCCAAACTTGATTAATGGAACTTTAATTGTCAGACATTGATAAGATAAGACTGTTGATAAAATATTATTGTTGAAATATTTTTGCAATTATTGTGTTTACACTGTTTAGATATAATACATGTAATAAACTGAACATTTTCTGGAAACAAAATGGTCTTTTGATTAAATAGTACGTGATAATAAGCTCATGATTAAGTAGTATGTGATAATAAGATCATCACATGGTTTGTCTGGTATCAGGCCCAGTATCATGCCCCCGTGTGGCAGTATCAGCCCGAGACCGAAGGTCATGATAGGGGGCATGATACCTGGCCTGATACCAGACAAACCATGTGATAACCTATAAATATATCTGTACAGTATCAGCAAAATGCAACAAAATGGAGAGCATACAAGCGTATTCAAGAGTCATATTAGTACTATACAATAAGCACTATAGATTTGGACATGTTGGCAGGTCTGCACTACACCCCCGACAGTTCACTGCGACCCCCCTAGGGAGTCCCGCCCCACTCTTTGAGAGGCACTGTGTCAGCTATTGTGCCTGTGCAGAACCTACATTGGTAAACCTCCACTCCCTGACACCTTAAAAGTCACGCTGGAGGACGATTTGACAAGTTAGGCTTTTAGCTTGATGGGTGAAGAATTAGAACAAGTGTAACGGGTACCAGCGTGTGCGGAACATCACTCCCTGACAAGTTGACAGCTGGGGTTTTTAGTTTCGATTCTAATTCTGCAGAGCAAGACACAATCCAAAACCTTGTATAAAGTCTTAAAGTCTCAGAGGAGTGGATTCTACTCTTGTTGTCCCAATACTTAATCAGGAACCACTTCTGTGGTCTTTCAGGGTTGGCTGTGCGAGCTGCTCCGCTGGAAGGAGGACCCGTCCCCGGAGAACCGGACGCTGTGGGAGAACCTCTCCATGATCCGCCGCTTCCTGAGCCTTTCCCAGGCCGAGCGGGACGCCATCTACGAGCAGGAGAGCAGCACTGGGCAGCAGCACCACGGCGAGCGGCCATCACACTTCTCGCATGTCTCGGCCGACCATCTGCAGGTGAGACCCCGGATCCCGGTAGTCTTCATCTAACTGCGTGTTTGTTACACTGCTTGTACGACTGTGTCCTCAACTATTACAGTAGTTGAGGGTGAAAGTGTTTTGCAAACATTCTGTCATGGAATGTCTCCTCTCGTAGCTTTCTGACTCATAGAAGATAAAAGCGGGCACCGTTCTGCCGGGTCAACAGGGTCCGCTGGTCGCCCACTCGCTTCCTCCTCAAACACACAATGAGAATATTTGAGCAGTAACGTGTCATGTGTTTACACTAACGGTGGCGTCGTGAAGGACGTCCGCTGCGTTCTCACGCTGCTACAAATCACAATGAAGGCTGATAACGGAATTTCAAACAGTTCCTTAAAGTCCTGCTGGCACACATTCCTGACAACACGGCTCCGCTGTGGACACAGAGGAACTACTTTTTCCCAGAATTAACACAGTTTGTTCTGTGGCTGGTAAAACTCTGGTTTGTTTGGATTTGGATTTTTCCCAAAGGAAATAATGACACTAGATATGATCTGTTCCTGTGCACTACTATGTCCACAACAGTGGTCTACAACTGTCATACAAGTGTAAAAAGAAGCAAAGCAGGCTCAATAGTACAAAAGAGTCAATTTTAACTTTGATGACAGGAGAGGACATGTAATGGTGATTTAGTGCATACTCACATTCGACCATTCGTACTGTGACAGACCTTGTTTGATTCCCTCTTCCTCTGTTGGCTCCACCCATTCATTTTTTATTATTCATTCATTTTCTACCACTTATCCTCACGAGGGTCACGGGGGTGCTGGAGCCTATCCCAGCTGTCTTCAGGCGAGAGGCGGTCGCCAGCCAATCACAGGGCACATATAGACAAACAACCATTCACACTCACATTCATACCTATGGACAATTTGGAGTCGCCAATTAAAACCCACACAGGGAGAACATGCAAACTCCACACAGAGATGGCCGAGGGTGGGATTGAACTCAGGTCTCCTAGCTGTGAGGTATGCGCGCTAACCACTCGACCGCCGGGCAGCCCCACGTTTTATCATTCATTTGAAATTTGGATCTGGTGCGACCTGAAAAAAAAACTCAAAAAGAAGCGACAGAACAAGTTGTAAACACATTGGTTTCACTTTCATGTTTTTGACTCACTTTGTGCTAATGTGTCAATTATGTGGCAATTATGCAAATTAGATTAGTATGATGAGGTGTTGTGCAACATACTTTTTTGCCAGAGATGTTAAATTCTGAATTGTACAACTTGAGTGATGCATCTTTCTATTCTCTCTGCAACTTCCTCAGTCTCAGCAGCACCACCAGCCCGCCCTGTCCCTGCAGCACCCCTCCCAGCCGCTTCTGTCCCAGCAGCCCTTGCAGCAGCAGCAGCAGCCCACCACCGGCCCCCGCCTGCCGCCACGCCAGCCCTCTACCGCCTCCCCGGCGGAGACTGAGGACGAGGTCGGCCGCGGAGTCGGCGTCAAGTCCCGTACGGGCGGGGGGAAGATATCCCTGGAGGCCCTGGGCATCCTGCAGAGCTTCATCCAGGACGTGGGCCTGTACCCGGACGAGGAGGCCATCCACACGCTCTCGGCCCAGCTGGACCTCCCCAAGCTCACCATTATCAAGTTCTTCCAGAACCAGCGCTTCTACGTCAACCACCCGGCCAAAGCGCCCAAGGAGCCGACTAATAACAACAACAACAACAGCAGCGGCAGCACGAGGAGTAGCAGCAGCAGCCCCGCCTTCGACGAGGAGCTGACGGACCTGAAGGAGGGCGGCGAGCTGCTCAAGGAGCTGGACGAGAGCACGCAGACCAACAACACTGCCTTCTGCATCAAGATGGAGGAGCATCTGGGCCACGGCGGGCAAGTGGAGCTGGAACCGGAGGCCAAGGAGTAAAGAACCGACAGGACTGCATCAGCAGCGTCTGGGACGACTTTTTGCATTTTGTAAAAGTACTCGTATTCTTCACTGTAAAGCATCATCGACATAACCTGCACAAAGATGAAAAAAGACGTGGATGTTTGCTGACTGCACTTGATGTTTTACACTGACCGTCTTTCTCGAGCTACTGATTCCACGCGGGGAGAAAAAGTCTATGCGGCGTTCTCGGGAGGATGTTTTTGTGTTTACGTGTGTGATGTTAAACTGTCTCCTTTTCTTAATGAGCAAACAAAATCAAGGACCAAGTTGTTTGACACGGCCTTAAAGACCAGGCATCAACGTCTGCAGCCTGCTGGCACATCACTTCTTGTTATTGTTAATTCACCATGTTATCTTTTGAAAAAGCGCATCATGTGATGACGAATCAACTGTGGAATGCCAGCGCCCGGCCCGGCCCGGATGGCTCTCAGCCGTGAGGTGTTATTTGTTCGGAGTGAAATAGAATATAAAGAAATCTCTCTCTATAATAAAGACATATATATATAACGATACTATACCACCAATGCCTTGTACAATACGGCACTGCCGGTGTTCCATTGTTTTGCTCAACCTTTCTCACTGTATCACGATTACAAATGTGAATGATGCCATCTTTGTGTTGTCTGACTATTTATTTGCGGTCCCTGCCGTGTTCCCGATGTTTCTAAGCACGCTTGTTTCTCCACGCCTCAATCCCAACGACATTTCCTTCTATTTGTCGATGTGATTTCGACGGGCAGTTATAACAAAAAGTGTCTTAAACGTTTGAAATGGAGCAATGTGCTTTACAGGTTGCCTATCATTAAAAAAAAGTGAAAAATAAAGTGCTGTGGGTTGAGCGAATCATGCTACAAGCTTCTCGATTTAATGTCGTATGCAACTTTTCCTATCATGCAAATAAGCTTAGGTGAAACGACTAACCCTGTAGAGAGAAAAAAATATGCAATCTGTGTGGAAATGATTGATGTCTGCGATGTGTCTTCCTTTGATCCAGCTAATCGTGTACAAACAAGCTGTATAAAAGTCTTTCTTTGCTTATTTTCAAGGAGTTATTTTACTATGACTGACTGTTTTATAAGTGTCCCCGGTTCCTTTGTGCAGAAACTATGTCTGGATTGTCGGTTCTTTGTATTTCTTGGCATTAACACGAGCCGAGGCCGTTTTGGCGCCCCCACCTGGAGCGGAACTGACCCCTCGCTGACCGCACGCTCTTTGTAATAAGTGTAAATAAATAGCACACGCTGTCAGAGTGTAAATAGACAAAATGGAAACTCTGTTGTGCCTCTTTTAATCACCTGGGCTCTTCTCCTGCATCTTGTGCTGAGTGTGTGTCAAACACCTGTGAAACATGTCAACACCTGCTGGGTAGAGGGGGGGTGTCTACAGGTGTCCCGGCCTGTTCGATACCCCGCTGTGTGTACCAGTCGGGTCGGTCTGCGCTGGCCTCCTATTGATGTTCTGCTGTTTTTTATTCATGAATAAAAAAATATTTAAAAAAAGAGTGTGAATTTGTTGGAGTTTGTTGGTGGAAGACATCAATCAGCGTGTCCACGCAGTCCGAGGTCATGCAGTGCAGAAACGAGCTCCATTAAGTCTTTAAAAAGAACCTGGCATGCTTTTAAGAACACTTCACTACTGCACCTGTTTCATCTCCTTTAGCCCCGCCCAGCAGAGCCTGATTGGATGGATCACTGCACACATAAAGCGGCATCTATGTAAATTTCCCAAATTTAATATCGGCTGTGATCCTTTCTCGAGGTGACGCCCTTAAACGATGGAGTTGGATGGAAAATGTGTGCACCTGTGTCCATTTGCCGCATCGCTGCTCAGTTTTTTTGGGGGCTTGAGGAACGAAACATTTTAACGCCTCGCAAACTCATTTTTGGATATGCATCAGTTTGGTTGACCATGTGACATCAACATGCTGAGCGACATTCATCCTTAAAGTCAACCACTGAAATTCTCCATGGAGAAAAACACGAAAACTTCCTGCTCTCTAATATAAAACACGGGACACGAAGTAGGACAGTAGAGACATAAGTTCCTCACTTACATACATACATACATACATACGTATTTTACTGTATATAGTTTGGCCAGTCAACACAACATACAGTAGCAGAGTTAACAAAGCCCTTCTGTGATAAAAGATTAAAGACGCACCTTTTTAATCAGGCTTTTAACTAATATTTTTAAACTTTTCTTATGTTTTTATCTTTTTAGTCCTATTTTATGGTCTTAGTCTTCAGTTTTTAACTCCAGTGTTGCCTCAGGGGGGGTCCTCCACACTGGGGGCTGTGTCGGGTCTGCTGAGGGGGTGCCATCCTTGGGTCCCTTCGACCCGGCCGGCTGGGGGTTCCTCCCTTTAATGTGGGGGTCCGCCCGTCTGTCGGAGTCGGGGGGCCCGGGTGCTGGTCCCCCGATGGCATGGCCTGCGGCTTCTCCCAGTGTGGACGGCCCCAAAGGTGGTGTTTCCCTGTTCCTCAGTGCCATGCCATGTCTCCCTACTGTGTGTGATTGTGTGTGTGCGTGTGTGGGTCTAGTATGGAGGGTGGGAAGGAGGGGCTTTCTTTTGTTTCTTTGGTTTTTCCTTTTAATTGTGGAAATTGTTTTAATTCTGTAAAGCACTTTGTGTTGCATGTCTTTGCAGGAAAAGTGCTATACAAATAAAGTTGATTTGATTTGATTTGATATATCTAACCATGTAGTGGTAGGTATGGCCTCAAGACGTAACTGACTGCCACACGTAGGGATGACTTAAGCCTAGGTCATGCAGGCTCCTACGGCTCCTACGGTCTATAATGTATAGAACAGCCACAGAAGTGCTTTGTCATGTCAAACAAACTATACAGGTGTTTACATTTTTTCAGGGTGCAAGACTTGGTACATCTTAGTGTTTCGTCTGTACGACCGATGTGTGTCTTTTGTTTCTTTTTGCTGGTGTCAGGTGGGACATTTAATTTGTATACGGCACTTGCAGACTCCTATGTGTCACATATGTAATTAGATCAGATATTTTCATTTCATTTCATGTCACCACAGCTACATTCTGCACGAAAAAACAAAAAAGGGATTTAGGGAACACCAAAAATTGCACATTGTTGTGACCGAGGCATTATTTATGTCATAACTATATAGTTACAGTATGCACAAATTCATAATAGCCTACCACACACATACTACAAATAATTTGAAACAGGCAGCAAAGAGTGCCATAACCACAAAAAACACTGCTTGTGGTTGAACGTTCCTCAGTATGCGGGGCGGGGCAGACCCTCTGTCTAGTCTAGTCGCCAGCCAATCACAGGGCACGTATAGACAAACAACCATTCACACTCACATTCATACCTATGGACAATTTGGAGTCACCAATTAACCTAGCATGTTTTTGGAATGTGGGAGGAAACCGGAGTACCCGGAGAAAACCCACGCATGCACGGGGAGAACATGCAAACTCCACACAGAGATGGCTGAGAGAGGAATTTAACTCAGCTCTCCTTGCTGTGAGGCCTGCGTGCTAACCACACGCCCACCGTGCAGCACTAATGATACTTTATCACGACAAATTGACATAATACAAATACAGCAAAGAGCGAAATATGGCCCATGCTCGTCTCCCAGTGGGAAGGTTGCTGGTTCGATCCTCCAACCTTCTGTGACCGTGTCAAAGTATCCTTAACCAAGATATTAAACCTCCAGCTGTGGAATGTGGTCAGTGTCAAAGCGCTTACCTAGAACTTAGAAAAGTGTTGTTACAAGTAAAAGTCAATTTACCGTTGACATTTTTGACACCTTTTGACACATTACAATTTTTATTATGGTAAAAGTGTCCATGCAGAGACTTTAGATTGACAGGAAGTAAGTTCCCAGCAGTCTCTCTCACAGGGTGTCCTTCGAGCAAAGGACGTTTTGCGGAGAAGGAACCTTACAGTCACCACTTGTGTTTCTGCATCCCTGAAGTTTATTTCACTTCAGGAGACGAGAACAAGCACAAAAGTCAAGCACAAAGAGTTCAGGACACATCTGACCGGCACACTAACGTCAAGAGCAAGTGGATCAAACCTCTGGCGTCCTCATTTTCAATTAGTGAGCGAGTCAACTGTCTGAGCGACAAACAAGAGGTGAAGACGGCAACAAACAAGAGGAACTGTGCCTGGCTCTCATGCTCATTATGTCTGTTTTGAGAGGGATCAAGCCGTGTTTGCTTCGGCGTCGGCGAGGGTTTAATCCACACAGATGGCTCGCCGAGCGTCTAAAGCGGTCGTCAAAGTCTGCAGGGGAGTTGACAAACATCTCTATTTTATTATTTTTTATGGGAAACAAGGCGGGCCGAGAGTCAAAAGTGTCAGAGTCACGGAAAAGATGGAGTCCGATCACCTGTCAATCACAGCATTGCAGTTTTTAGGTTTCATTTTGATTTCATTTTGTTCCTTTATTGTATCCAACATCAACCAAACTGTGAGTACAAAACCAAAGTACCGTCATTGTAGCGTACACCCCAACTTGAAACCACTGTACATGTTTTTAGTTCACAGGTTTTTTAGGGTGGCTGCACGGCGATCGAGTGGTTAGCGTGCCGACCTCACAGCTAGGAGACCCGAGTTCAATCCCACACTCGGCTTTCTCTGTGTGGAGTTTGCATGTTCTCCCCGTGCATGCGTGGGTTTTCTCCGGGTACTCCGGTTTCCTCCCACATTCCAAAAACATGCTAGGTTAATTGGTGACTCCAAATTGTCCATAGGTATGAATGTGAGTGTGAATGGTTGTCTATATGTGCCCTGTGATTGGCTGGCAACCAGTCCAGGGTGTACCCCGCCTCTCGCCTTAAAGTACTTTGCCTCCCTTCATGAAGATGATGTGTTGACAATAAGAACTTTGCAAGCCGCATGGAGAAGCTTTCTATTTCTTGCAAGTGTTGTTCACTAAAAAAAGGACAAGTTGCCAGGGCAGAATGGTGTGCGTCCATCATGTGCCGTCTGCCATGTGATCTTTTAATGGTCAACATTGCAGAAAGGAAGAAGGAAATCCCAAAATTTGCACAGAATCATGAGGACATATAATTTCATTTCCGACAACATGCTGGGATTTTTTTTTTTTTTCCGTCCAGATGAAGAAGAGGAAGAAATGGAGAATAAACAAAGTCTTTGAAGGAGTCCTATCTTGGCTTTTAAACTAAAGTGAGTTTCTTTTCATAAAATATTTGGTAAATCAGTTTTTTTCTCCTCTTGGCTGACATGCTCGGATTCCTTTTCTAAAGCAATACAATCATTTTACAAAATAAAAAATCATTCATCATACTCATCATTCAAAAATCAAGGCCAAAAATATCTATTTTGTTTTCTCCCAAACTTACCCTGTATCTGTGATAGTGGGGCCTACGGCTGCATACACGATTCCCAACATGTGATGGACAGCAAGTGTACATTTGCCGTTCCCAAAAGCTGGAGTCATCAGCGACTCCGCTATTGATGGCCTAGCCTTAGTGAACATCTTTGACTTGCTGATCCTGCCTTTGTGTTGGCCCACAATGTAAAATTGGAGTCCAGACCACAACCATGATACTCTGCAGGCCCCCCGCCAGAACCTGAACCAGACGCATTTGGCTGGTCCCTCCTGATGTTTTATCTCCAGATGAATAAAAGATAATCAGGTCTCATGTCATGTCGACGTCGGCAGGTCTGCTCTCCGCCAGCCCTCGGGACAGTGCCGTAAATCAAAGAGGAAGTGCAGCCGAAAGCTTCAGACTCATCTCTGCTTGCAAAAAGGAGGAAGTGTAAGGAGTGACGTGTGCCTACGCTAGAAGTCGCCAGATGATGTCAACTGGAATTTGCATATTTTTTGCATATGATGTTGTAACAACTGCTATAGCACAAAACTATAACTGCATTGGAGAGACAAAAGAACTACAAATAAAGTTGATTCTTTGTTTGTTCATTTAGAATTGACCATCACTTCGTCAAAATAAGATAATCATAACATTTTAACTTTTGCCAGCAACTGTCAAAGTTAAGCATCTAGACCAGGGGTCTCAAACTCAATTTACCTGGGGGCCACTGGAGCTCGGGTCTGGGAGAGGCTGGGTCGCATCAGGTTTTGAAAAAAAAAAAAAAAAAAACGCATTTATTAAAAACAGAAAAATGAATAAACTTCGCTTTGGTTCCGATTTTCTACAAGAAAAGCTCTGATAAAACATTCCACTGTTCTCAAATATCTTACTTTTTATTTTTCTACACAAAATAAGATGGAAAATAAATAAACAAATCAAGAATAAAGAAAACAATCAATCAGTAATAAATAAATATAATAATAATAATAAAACGGCAAATAATGAAAAATTAAGAAACCACATATAGTTGGTGGGTAGACAAATTATTATTAAAGCCCTGTAGACATGACAAAACACGACTATAGTCACATTTATACTCTTTATTTACAACATATTGCGCAACTGCAGGGTCTTGTGACACATGCTAACTCGCAAACTAGAGAGCTAGCGACCTAAACGGTAGCCTCCAAGTTATTTCCTTTAAACTTAAAAAGCCAAAAACTTACCACTTCCACACAGATAGGGAGGATAACTATTAACAGTTATTTAACCTTTAACATGAACATTAATCAAACGTAATAATTTTTTCTGGGTACATGATACCATACAGCATCCATATCAAACTTGCGTGGGCCGCACTAACATTAAACTTTCATATCAAGGCGGGGGCCTCAAACTAGTGTCCTGCGGGCCACATTTGGCCCGCGGGCCGTGTGTTTGAGACCCCTGATCTAGACTAGCCTCCAGCTTTTATCTAGTTCTGACTACTTGTTTAACTTATCACACAACCTTTTTGCATCACACCCTCTGAAACGCTGACAGATAAGCGGCCGAGTCCAAATGAGGCTTGAGTGAAATGAGTAGTGATTTGATGAAGATGAACTTCTTTTGGGGGGGGCAGACCTCTCAACAGCACCCACTGCTGGTCAGTGAGAACAGACACTGTACAGCAGTACATGCTTTAACTGTTAAGTCCCCAAAATACCAGAAAACTCTCCAAGAATGCCATAAAAAGTCAGTAGAGATGTCACTCTCTGTGTCTCTGTCTCATCACTTTGTTGCCAAGAGGGTTTGGAAGGTTGCCAGATTTAGCAACAAAGTTTCTATTCAAGCTGTACAATGACCACTCAAGTCACAATTTTGATGACTTTGGATTTGACTTGACAATATCGTCAAAGAATTGAACTTGATTTGGACTTTGAAATCAATCCCTACGTTTACATGCAGTCAATATTCCGTTTAAGGTCAATATTTTGCTTTCTGAAACATTTGGAATAACCTGGTTACCTTCCTGAGCAAACAGGGTTATTCCTATATGCATGGTGATTATAATAATCAGGATAGCCTCATTGTTGACACACAGAGTGTACACCATGACGCAATGTGCGTCATTTCCGCTTCTTCTTCCTGTATACAAAAACAAAAGCAACACCAGCACAGCTTATAATGAGCGGTAGTACTTAAGTAGTACTTGTCTATAAAGGACATAATCATAATGGATATTCCTATTTTGATGGGGATATCCTGATAGGCGTATACATGACCCAATATTCACGTGCACGTTTACATGACCGTGCACAACCGGGTTATTGCTAATGGCTATGTAGCCACTGACTATGTTTACATGCAGTCAAATAACCCTATCATAACTGGAAACATGGAAATACCACATTGCCACGTTGGATTGTAAGGACTCGAAAATTTCAAGCCTATGATTTGGGACTTGACTCGATCTGTCTTGTCAAGACTTGGAATGACTTAACCTCTGTTAATCAGTCGTAGTGAACAAGTTCCTATTTATTTGTCATTATTGTAAATATTCTCAGAAAAGTGTTGCAGTAAAATAAACACAATTCATGAAATCTTTTTGATTATTAAAAGTTGTAATGACAGTAATAAAAGTCATGTGATGAATCCCTCATGACTCTCCAGCATGACTGTTTGGATGTTTGGTTTTTCACCGTGTCTGCCCTTATTTTCTGGTCTGTGCTTTTTGTTACATCTGCTTCCTGTTTGGAGTGAATGTTTCACCTTAACTCAGCTTTTTTAAATTATGGTTAAAAGTTCATTAGTTTTCCTTGGACTCTTGTTACCCATGTGTTGGATATCTGTTAGCTGTTTTCCTATAACATTCATATTTCCACCTCCCACAGTGAGGGTGAGTTCAATGTTCATCCTAGCATTTTTGTGTGTTGTTGTGCTCCGTGTGTTTTGTAAAAAAGACATTATTGAAACCATCTTGCCACCATGTACTTGCATTCTGGTGTGCCGCTCCACCAAATATTAGCTAAACATGCTAACACTTTTTATGGCTTCTGTTGTTTTGCTGTTGTGTCGATGAGGCCTCTTGTTGTTTGAAGCGCTCGTTGAACCTGCGCTCCTCTTCCCAAACCCGCCTCGCCACTTCCATTCCAAAGCAATCACTCGTGGATGAGCGGTGCTGCTCGCCACTCGTCACTCGTCACCACGGCTCCACCGGTGCTTTGACCAAAACAGACTCAGCTAGCATCACGTACACTCAGGTGCCACTCGACAGGCTGCGCAATCATGTTTTTATATGGACAAAAAACTACATACCGGGAAAACTGTTCTCTTTTACCGTGCAGAGTACTGTAAACATATTATGCTGCTTATGTAAAGTGCAAATATGCATAAGAGTCTTTATTTTGCAGTAGTTTTATAGAAATGTTGCTGTTTTTTGTCTGCCTGACCAATCTCCTGTCGGAGAGCTGTGTGGGGCAGTGGAGTATTCTGCCCTAAGTTGCCAGGTAAACAACACATTTTAAAATATCATTTTGCACCAAAAATGTCCCTACAAATTCTGCCTGGTAGCAAGTGAGCAAGAAAAAGACTGTGGGCAATTCTGTACGGGCCTGCGCCTGCTAAATGCTATACAATAGTTCCTCTGATTTGTGTCAAAAGTTATGTACCAAAACTGAGGACATTTTTCCTAAAGGACATCATGTAAATCCAAAAAAACCAAAACAACAATAATACCACTGTATAATTATACAGTGGTATGAAAAAGTACCAAACTTCAGCACTAATTATTGGAACATAAAATGTGTTTGGTAAGCTCACTGACCCTTGACCTGCATATACAAGTGAAGCCAATCACGAGAAAGAGTATTTAAGGTGCATCTTCTCTGAAGAGCAGCACCATGGTATCCTCAAAACAACCGTCAAAGGACCTGAAAGCAAAGATTGTTCAACATCAGGGTTTAGGGGAAGGATAGATAAAGCTAGCTCAGAGATTCAGCTTCAGCGTCAGATAATTATTTAAACAAAGGTAGGCAGGAGCATAAATGTGGACACCCCAACAAATAAATTACATCATCATTTAGTACAGGGGTCGGGAACCTTTTTGGCTAAGAGAGCCATGAAGGCCAGATATTTTAAAATGTGTATCTGTGAGAGCCATATACATTTTGAATGCAATAAAATGTGTGCATTTGTATGTAAGACCAACAGTTTTAGATATAATGGGCTCTAATTATGTAGACCAGGCACACTACCCCACGCCAAGGGGGTGTGGCCAGCACACTTTCGTGAGCAGCGCAGTGTCCAATAATAAATCAAATACTTGCTGCCATTAAAGCAACTTCTGCTGCGGCATGGTTTTGCACCGTACTCCGTACACATATTTCATTCTTTCGGCCATCTTCATCAGAAGGCTTGGTTCTGCAGCTTTAGCTAGGTGACTATTTGACTAAAGGAGGAAAGTTTATATTTACATGTTGACATCTCAATGACCGAGGTAGACTACAGCATTACCCAGTAATAATGAAGTTTTGGTGTTTGACCTGGAAAATATCATCAGGAAAGATAGATATGGTTGGCCGTATTGCAGCAGAATATAGATGGACGGATTAAAATGCATAAGAAAGTTGTTGATTTTGAATATTATTTTTAACAGTCATTTCTGTGATGTTTACTTTAAAATTTTAGCAAACATACATTTTTATTGTGGTAAGAAATGCTTGAGAGCCAGAGTCATCAAAAGAGCCCTACCTGGCTCCCGAGCCATAGGTTCCCTACCTCTGATTTAGCAGATCCTCCTTTTGGAGGAATAAATGCTTGTTATAGCTTCCAATGAGGGTCAGGATTCTCGTTGAAGGTAGCAAGGGCCATTCCTCTTTCCAAAACATCTCCAGTTGAGTCAGGTTTGATGGTTTGCGAGCATGGACAGATCACTCTAAATCAAACCACAGATTTTCAATAATATTTAGGCGTGGGGACTGAGATGGCCATTCTAGAACGTTCCCCCGCATGAATGTCTTTGTAGAATTAGAGCAGTGTTTAGGATCATTGTCTTGCTGGAAGTCTCCAGCCCCCTGAACAATTTCAACTTTGTCACTGATTCTTGAACACTGTTGGCAAGAATCTGCTGATACTGACTGGAATCCACCCAGCCTTCAACTTGAACAAGATTTCCAGTACCTCCACTGGCCACACAGCCCACAGCATGATGGAACCACCACCAAATGTTACTGTGGGTAGAAAGTCTTTTGAAAATTATCAGTGGTGCCCAAACTTTGTCATACCACTGTATGGTGATGTGGGCTGCACAGCGGAGTGGTTAGCGCAAAGGCCACACATCTGGGAGACCTGAGTTCAATTCCACCCTCAGCCATCTCGGTGTGGAGTTTGCATGTTCTCCCCGTGCATGCGTGGGTTTTCTCCGGGTACTCCGGTTTCCTCCCACATTCCAAAAACATGCTAGGTTAATTGGTGACTCCAAATTGTCCATAGGTATGAATGTGAGTGTGAATGGTTGTCTATCTGTACCCTGTGATTGGCTGGCAACCAGTCCAAGGTGTACCCTGCCTCTTGCCCAAAGACAGCTGGGATAGGCTCCAGCACCCCCACAACCCTCGTGAGCATAAGCAATAGAAAATGAATGAATGAATGCTGATGCAGACTTCCCATCCATCATGGCGAGATGGAATTTGAGATTGAAAGTTTTTCTGACCTACTTTATCAAACTGACGCCGCTCGTAACTTTCTTTGGCCCCAAGACGGGTCACTCATCAGCCACCCTCAATAAAATACATATATGAATCAGTAATGATGGCCACTCCATTTTGTGGAACAATACAGTACAAAAACTCTGCCAATAACTGCAGTCGGAGTGTACTGTGTGCAGTTCCACAACATCGCGTCTTGTTAAAGCATCTTCCTGCTGGAAAGTGCTGAGTGAATTGACTAGTGAGACAGCGCCCTCTGCTGAATTTATAGCTACAGCACTATTTTCCACTTTTAAAATCATTTTCTATTTACGATACTATACGTTTTGTTCCCGCACCATAGCACCTTCTTCTCAGTTGGATGCATGGCGGCAAGTAAAGCGGAGGATTTGAGGTTTGTACTTTTTCCTCCCACAAGGCCAGCAGTCGGAGGTCTTTCCAGCGAGGGAATCCCTTTCAGTCTCCATCTTTGATTTTGCTAAATGTCCCTAAACCTCGCTGAACCTCGGCAATATTTGAACCTTATTGAACGTAAAGTCTGCAGCTTTAAGGAAAGCGTGCTCGCACCTGTGCGTGTTTGCAAAAAATGCAAACAGCAGCTTCCAGTCGCTCCTCGGATCAGCATGGCAGATGGCCCATAGGAGCGAGTGCAGGAGTCTGCACGTGCACCAGCAACACTGGGCTGTGATGGAGGAAAGTTGCATGAAGGTCGTGAGTTTGACACCAGAAGTATTTGATTTTTTTAGGGTTGGAATCAGGCAGCTTTTTAGCGAAGATGACGGAACCGACGGGAACCCCGGTGACACCTTCTCATCCTTGAAGAGTGCATCTTGACGCCAGGAGAGGCAGCTAAATTAGCAAGGATGAATAAGTCGTTAGCCGTGTGCGTTTAAGGGGACAGGAGGGAGGCGCTAATTAAAGCTATAAAGAAAAAAAAATATCTTATCAGATCTGGTGCTAGATTCTTGGTGGAGGTTTAGGGACTATTTCATGCTGAATTCATCAAGCGACCTCTTTAACCTGACGAACGTGATGCCAGCTTGACAGGGAGGAGAGATTCTGCTTCTTGCTGATTAACCACTCATTGCAGTGGAGAAGAAGCGAGTTGATTCTTCTGAACGAGTCCAAGTTGTGCGAGCATGAGAGGACTTTTTCCTACCTTTATTTTGTTTGTCAAATTTAACTTTGAAAGAAATTTGAAAGGAAACTTCAGTCCGTAAAAAGTTACCACAATCAATACAGCTGTGGAGGGTTACCAAATCGGCCCACCACTAATACATTTGGACTGCCACAAACACATTTGGACAACCTGTTTGCCCTCAATACAATATAATGGGACTACTTGTGTAGCTTGGTGTTACAACTCTGTCCTGTAAATGACAGCCTAACTCTTTCTTAACACAGCTCACATGCACCTGGTTTGCCACAAAAGAAGAAGATGTAGCAAGAGGACACAGTGGTGCCATCTTAGTGACTTTTTTCACTATATTTAACAATAATTCATTTCATGGACTGTGTGGCTGTGCAAGTGGACGTTAGTAAATCTGGACCTCACTGGGTGTGACTTTTTCTTGTGGGGGTTGTTAAAGTTTATGTTCCATTCCAGCAAATATTGATGACACGGAAGATCCAATAACAGCGGCAAATCAACATGGACCGTGACAT